>NW_013667146.1:115848-119812 GCF_000517525.1 Limulus polyphemus
CGCTAAAGTTTCGTCGGAACGAATTTACGGAAAATCAATTAACGAACGAACAGTAGGATGTTTTCTATACCACTCACTCTATCACGTGCAGTGTTACCTATCTAAAATGTATTGTAGATCATGACATCGTATAGTGTTACACCAATGACAAATGTTTTTTTTTGTATTGCTTGTTGTGTAGATTATTTTCTATATCTTGTGTATTGTATGATTTAATATGTTAGGCCTTTTAATTTCTAATGCTTAACCAGTTATCGGCGTTTAAACCGGAACTTTTAGTGTTATTATACTGCATACATGAGAAGCGTTTCAGAGAATTTTTTTTATCTAACACATTATCTCTAACGTATATATGCCTAACATACAAGTTTATTTTTTGGGTATAAAACGTCCAATAATTTTATCAATCTAAAATACCTCTTTAGTACAAATGAATATTACTAAGAACTTTTGTGAAAATTCTGTTAATATTCTAGATAAGAAAATTTCCTACTATGATCATGTCTACAAACTGTCACTGGAAGAATAAGAACTTTAAAAATAAACGAAGAACTGACTCATTTATTCTTAAAAAGAAAAACCAGCCCCTCTCGGAAATAACACCAGTTAAAAAATTGTGACCGCTTCGAACAGCATTTTAACGATCCTTCTCTTTTTGATAAAGAAACTACCTTAGTTAGTTTCCTGTTTGACAAATAAGTGTTTTTTTCCCCCTTTCTCACGTGTGCTGTAAATTCTGTATTTCTACCCCTATTTTTACTTGATATTTATCATTTCCTTGTGATAATTTTCTACGTTTAATTCTTACCTTTTTATTTCTATCTATTTAGTATTACCTTGTTAATCGATCTTTACGTCGTCTTTTTTTCTTACTTTATTGATACTCAATATAGCATCATAAAAATTCATATTGATAGTTACGTTTGCCATAATTTAATGGCAGGAATTTAATATTATCAAATAGTTGAAACATAAATATGTATGAAACTAAAGATTTCTAACACAGTATATACTACAGGTAAAACAGAAATCTTTCTTTGCTACTTACCCTTTCTTACATATATATATATATATATTACAACATAGAACATTATTCAGAAATGTGGCTTTAGTAAGTAAATTTACTTTACTCAGTCAATACTTAAAATAATGGATCAAGATATGTGGCCAATTATGCTTCACATTTTCAACCGTAGATTTTTTTTATATAAAAGTGACAGTCAATCATACTGTTTCGTTAAGACTAAGAGGAGCGTAGAGGCTGCCGACTTGTAACCCTCCTTCTGGTTAATAGTTTAAAATTATTGAAGGCTATGCCTGAACAATTTGGACTTGTGACCTAGTCAGCCTGTGTATTGCATAAGAGTTCATTCAAGTTGAAAAATACCTTTATGTATTTGGTGACAATTGAAGAAAGTTTACACCCGTGGTGGGCAGAGCACAGATAGCCCATTGTGCAACTTTGTGCTTAATTACAAACAAACAAACTAGCAGTACAAGTCCACAGACATGGCACTGTGCCACTAGGGGGACATTTTAGTGTCATAAATTACTCTGTAGCTGTCAGCAGAGAGTCTGGAGATGCAGTTCTCAAAAATCTTAGATAATAAGAAATATGAAACTATTGATTTTTAGAGCATTATAGACTCTATAGTATAAAATTTGCCGTAATTTTATACTATTTATCCTCCAACTGATTAGCAAAAGTGACATTGTATCACTTAAATATTACTTTTATTGAATATCTGCCAAAAATAGAAAGGATGTTTTGTTGTTGTTGTTTTTTTTTGTTACCTGAAGCACAGAATTGCAAAGAAATTTATTATAAAAATAGAAAGGAGTTTTTTTTTTAACTGAAGTAGTTTACTTACAAAATAAACCAATTAAAAATACACACTTCTCATTGAAGCAAAAATTTTCTCAGGCATTTGTTGCGTGAAAAATCAGTTTGTTCTTATGATAAGTTTAATAATGTACAAGGTTTAAGTGCAGTTTACTTATTATCCAAGTGATTTCAACCATTAAAGTTTTCATAGACCATTAAAGTAAACAATAAAGTAATCTACACTGTGAACTGAGAAAAAAAACAGTTTGAACTTGGGTAAATCTAACGTTATATAATCAGTCGATAAGAATAAACTCTATATAAATTATAAGTAAATTAAAGAACCAATGGGATCTTAATCAGTTTTGTAGTTTTTTCACTTTAAATATCGAAACCTGGATTCTAGCATCGTAAGTCCGCAGACATACCACTGTGTCACTGGGGAGCTATACTGCTAGAAACCAGGTTTCGATACCTGTGGTGGGCAGAGCACAGATAGCTCTTTGTGTAGCTTTGTGATTAATAACAAACAACAACAGCCACTAAAATGAATGTCTAACAGAGCCAGAGGAAAAAAAAAAACAAGCATTCCTTATATCTTCTGCAACATCTCCTAAAGAGAAAACCTGACAATGATGAAATAATAGACATTTTACAAAGAACAGTGAAATATTAATCTCTCTCAAATTGATGGAAAACTTTTTATTATGTCTCTATGTTACGAGTAACTGTATAACTAATATCCAATAATTCTGTTGTGTCAATTATTAAGTTGTTAAGAATGTGACTAAAATAAAGCAGACAACAATTAATAAATGTTTCTAGAATTTTATACCAAAGTTTACATGAAAACACTATACAAAAAAAATCTAAGAAGCTGTCCCCCTTTGTTTAGAAAACTCAGGCTTCTTTTATTCAAGATCATAAAAATTGAGATGACCAAGTTTGTTGTTATTCACACTTTCCAGATCAGAACAAATGTGCAATCCTGATGATAATTACATTATACCCTAGTTATTGTAATTTACATTTTTTGAATTGAACATTTCAATGTTTTTTGAATGATTAATAAATTTATCAGATATTCTTTATTACTAAGAAATGATTCTTTTTTTTTCCACTACTTTATATGCAAACTGCTAAGAAATCCAAAGTTACCATTATAAAGTTTGAGATAAAGTTGGCCTTACTTAATACAATGACTTAGAACATGTATTTTCTAACAATGTCATATTATAGAACGTTTCTAAAATGTAATAAAATAGAAACTTGTATTTTTTTCTTTTGAGGGTACTGTTGGAATCTTGCACAGTTAAAATTTAGAAAACGCTTTTCTTTCGACAATACTAAGTGTTATATCAGGCACACACAAGATATATACAAATATATAAATACTGGTATTATACACTATATACATGGAAAAACTCTAACTTGAAAAAACAAATGAAAAATGTTCTAGTTTTCTTGTAGCAGTAAATACACACAAAACTTTTTGCAGTTTAACTTCATCAAAGTTGAATTGGCACCAAGGACCTGCATAGATTTGTTTCTTTAATAAATTCAGACTGAATTAATGAAGCTAAAAGCTGTATTTCTTCTTGCCGAACTTTTCATCATCACATTTAAGCTGATTCAGTTACTTTTATTCCTTATGTAAATGCAGAGTTTATAGCTAAGAAGTAAGCTCTTTCACTGTAGACAGAAGCTAAGCATAGCACCATTGCAACTGACTTGGATAATCATTTAAAGCCATGGTCCAGCTTCTTTTTCTATTACTGCTGAAGCATCATTACGTCCCATTACCCTGAACAGGTTCATAAGATCGGTTAATGCTGTTGGCTCTCTATGTCTTGCTTCCCACAGATCAAGTATGTGCTCAGTTGGGCTTGCTTTAGTTGCAAAATAATTTAAATACCTGTAAATTAACACAATTCAACAGGACTATAATTAGAAATTTCTTATAAATGTTAGAAATGAAAGATTGAATAAAAATGCTGACAAGATTTATAAAGTCTAAAACATTGATCAGTTAAAATAGTTATATCACAATATAATAAAACTTAAGGGTCAAAAGACAGAGGCATCACTAGGTACTGGCACATGGGGGGGGGGGGGCACCCCCTAATCCCTGTGTGTGGT
>NW_013667146.1:120081-132522 GCF_000517525.1 Limulus polyphemus
TTACTACAACTAATAATTAAAACTTAAAACGGTTAACGGTAAACGAAACGAACGAGGACGACACACTACGTACGTACGTCGACACAGGGAGGGGGGGGGGCATGCCCTGAATCCTCAGTTGGTGTCTTGAAAAACCCAAATAAAAACCATCATTGATATCCTACTGAAATGCCAAAAATTTCCATGCTCATGGGCCTGAGAACTAAATCTTTTAAGTGTCTAGCGATGCCACTGTCTTAAAGATATTTATTTTTGCCATATCTTAATTTTTATTAGTGTTAGTGAATTTCTTTTAACAGCAAGTAATCCTAAGTTTGAAGAATTAGCTAAAAGTAATAAACTAATAGTTCTGTTTATTTGTTTTAATTATAAGGAAAAATAAAATTGTGATAACAGGAATGAACTAAGAATGGTTTTGTTTTGAAAAATGAAATCTATCAGTTTTCTGTTTCATATTAGTTCAATGAAATAAAACCAAATATTGCTCAAATCTGTTGCAAGATATGTGAGTGACATCTAAGAAAAAAAAACTAAAATATACAGCAACTAATCAAAACTTAAGTTTCTTACTTTCAGATAAAAACATCTTATGATTGAATTTCATCTTTGAAACTTGGGAAAGGACAACAGTGAGATACATAAAATTGAAATTGCACCAAGTTAAGGCTATCTTTATAGCAAGTCTTTGATCTTATTCTTAGAATCCTAAACAAGGTAATGTTAAAAGTTATTTTTGTGGTGAGCCTTCAGTCCTATTCTTAGGATTGTCATCAGGCTAATGTTAAAACTATTTCAGATAGCAAGCTTTTGATTGTTCTTTTAGAATCATCATCAGTTAGCCTTGTGATGATATAAAGAACAAGACCAAAAGCTTGCTATAAAAATCGTTTTAAATGGCATATGTCCGATTTGTGTCTCACATATTGTCCAGTCATTGTTAAAATTGTAAGACATATTATGTTATTTTTTAAAACTTCTATCAAAATGTTAACAAGTACTAGCTGATTTGAAGTATAAGCTCAAGTATATTTTTATTTCATTAAATTACATTTACACTAATTATGAAATTTGTTCTTCTGTATGCTTTAAAGAAATAACCAATGATCTAAAATTTCTAATAAAATCAGCTTATCACTCTTTCATTTTTTTTATTCTGCAGTGTTTATTCTTTCTGTGAAACTATTTTTAAAGTTTTTTTGACACAAGTTCAAGGTTTGGGGAAGTTTAACCCTTTATGCTATTGTTAAAAGCATTAAATGTCAATTTTATTTTGCTGGGCTTCACATTTTTTTATATATTACCTGATATTATGCCTAAAGCATTATGTGATCAGTATTGATACCCTATCTTGTTACAATACATGATATATATATATATATATTTCTATTTTTATCTGACATGAGATTATTTTTAGATTAATAAAAACAAACTAATTTCTCTGAGAATTATTCTGTTTGTTATGATGTTAAGAAAAGTTTTTACCTGTCTACACCTAACTCCTGAGCCAAACTCCTCCAATCATTGCCTCTGCTATTTGGAGGATCAAAACAGGCACATAATTTCTTGCAGATTGCAGGGGAAATCCTTAAAATTAATATTTTAATTATATAAATAATTAAATCTTTGAAACATTTAGTGCTAACTGATACTAAAAATTTCGTAATTAATTTGACTCACATACCTTTATAACTTTTATACACAACATGATATACTTTTGCTGTTTTTGTTGTTGTTGTTGAAGACTAACAAACAGAGCTTTTGGTTATAATAATTAAAAGTTTATTAACCAAATGAAATAAAAAATGGCAAATTATTTGTATTTGTTAGATAGTAAAATCTTGTGTTAATCCAAAACTCTAGAACCCAGGACCTTCAA
Source organism: Limulus polyphemus (assembly GCF_000517525.1). Lineage (NCBI taxonomy): Eukaryota > Metazoa > Arthropoda > Merostomata > Xiphosura > Limulidae > Limulus > Limulus polyphemus. Next base: position 121,958 of record NW_013667146.1, read on the forward strand.
GGTCATTGTGTTTCCACTATTGTTAAGAATGTACAATGATAAATAATTAATATTATTCCAATAACAAACTAAGTTTTAATATCAGGAATAACCGGTATTGAACTCATCTCCAGTTTATATTTTTTACAACTAAACCTATTTTGTATGAATATAAAATAAACTATAAAAATGATTGGTTAAGAATTTTTTTATTTTACAAAATACCAACTAGAGAGTATAAATAATACAGATACCTGAATCCCTCTACAGGATTGTCTATCTGCATTACTGAGTTTATACCACCCACAGTTTTAATCGACGCGCAGATAGATGGCGCTGGTGGTGAGAGTGCTATCGCAGGAGCTGAAGGTAATTTCTGAAAAATTTATATCACTCATATTACTAATATTACAAAGTCACAAATCAAAATGACAGTGTAAAAACGAGATTATAAAAATAAAACTAGTATATTAAACAATATTAAGTTCGAGTGAACTAGATTTTCCAAATATTTTGAATGAAGTTTAATAAAACTTTCTTCTTCATAACTGTAATCAACAGAAACCTGAGTGATAGCTGTTGATGTTGAAAAGTCCTAATAATGTCTGCTTGATATATCTCTTACACGCATATTAAGGGAGTCAGAACTACACATGAAATAAGCCACTTGCTGATTTTTTGTAACCCGAAACTCTTGAACTCAATAAACCGAATTATAGGACCTTAAAAGTTAAAAATGATGTGTAGAAAATCGAACAAAATTAAAACTAAGATGCAGAAAAACTAAGCGATATAAATTTATTTCGGTTTAACTTCATAAATAGTGTATAAACTCTTATGTTTGGAGAGAAAGACATGTGAACATTGCTTCCATAAACGTGAGCCAATGATTGGTCTTTGACTTAAGACATCTTTTAAACAGCGAAACTCTTCTTATGTCTAAAGCTGTTAGAGACAAAGAAACAACGATGTAGATGGGATAAAAGGTACTGAACTTGGTATCAAGGAGTAATGCAAATACTGAACCACACAAACAAACTTATATTAAAAAAAAACAGATTTGGTGTAATTACTTAAGCAATGTTCTCCTATCGAAAGTTGACACAGTTCACAACTACAAGTAAAAACAGTAACTTCAAAAGGTAAAAAGAAATAAGGGGCATTAAGATTGCCATAACAATTTGTATTGTTACATCTTAGGTCCTTTGTGTAAGGAGATTAATCGTTAGAGCTACTTACGAAATTTACAAACGTGTTGGTCTTGGTTATTCAAACGTCTTCTTAAAACAGTTTTCATGTAGATACTTTATTTACATCTGTAACATAAATCCTTCTGTGTTTTTGTAGAAGAATAGTCAACCATTGGAAAGCACACACACACATACTTCTGTGTCTATGGAAACCTACTTAAAATTTTTGAGGATCCTGTACTATTACTAATGCTTTCATCAACTTCAAAGTTCAGGTACCATAAACTTGGATATTGTCTGTCATAGTAGTTTAACATTATATAACATTCACTAAATTTAAAGGACCAAACTCTACAGGCCTACGTAAAACACTTACCGCACACATAATTCCTATTTGTCCTAGAAGCTGACCTGATACAACCATATTTATATTGGTGTTTACTACACAGTATCACACAGGTTGTATATGGAAATATATCGACATAAATGAGCAGGGTTCCATTCTTGCTGGGTAGATGGCGCAAGGAACAAAAAGTTTAAGAATTTAAGTTACATTTCATTTAAAAGCATTTTTCCAGTATAATTTTTCACTTGCAAAAGTTGAGCACATTTTTCTTTTAGCTGTTGACATGGATTGATTTTCGTGCTGAGCGTAGTGAACGATTAATCTTCTATTCCATTTTCATTCTAGCCTGAATGTTATTAATCAATATTCAGGTAATTACCGAATATATTTATTTATTTTTTATACAGCTAAACTTTATTTATAATGCCATGGAAGAGTAGCTGGCTGATTCGCCATGTTTTTTTAAATAAAGAACATGGTTAATTGAAGAAAATAATAATTAATTATATATAATTTTAGAATAAACGAATAAATAATTACAGTATACAGTGTTACGAAATCTGATGTGTTGTGAAATAAATATAATATGATGAAAAATTACACTTCACAAACTAACACGGTTCACAAGTAACTTTTGATACTAGCCTGAAGAGTTCTGGTACTTAGCGAAATGATTCGTCCGCACTGGATATAGCAAATATAACGTTACCTCAAGTATTACAGAACCGAAATGTAAGAAATAAACTTACCGATTTTAGAGTTAAGGATAAGATTGTGCGCAGGATAATTATCAAATTTACTGATTATCTTAACGACCACCTCTTATTATTCAGCTAATTAGATTATTGCTTTGGTGACGGGGACAGTTCATTAAATGTGTTCACTCTTCTCTCGTCAGACATTTTTTATATAGAGCCTCGAGTTAATATAATAAAAATATCACGACTCTTTGCCCGTTTGTAAGATACAGTTAATAACATTATGTTATTATTGATATAAGCCGGTTAAAATGGCTTTCGCCAACTAAATACTTTTCTACTTAGTACTGAAATGTATTTGTATACAACTTTCTACATAAGAAAAATGCATTATTAAATTAGTTATGTCAAATAACACAGGCCTGCGAATTTAAACTTCATAAAAGTTGTTTTGGTTTTAAAAACGGATTCTCCATAATTCAGCTACGCAGATTTCGAAAATATAATTCATTTTTTTCTATCACGTAAGGATTTTTTACAAATCGGGAAGAAGAAAAAACTCTTTCTTAGATCAAATTATTATTTCGTTTACCACTATGAACATTTTCTATTATTATGTTTGTTAATAAAAATACAAACAAACTGAAGATAAGGGAAGAACATTGATGTCAAACGAATATTCATCCTGATTTGTTTTGTAAAATCTACGTCTTTTAGTCTCAAAACTACGTGTTGTGGTCCTTTTTTTTATGTATTGCGTTATGACGTTTTGTGAAAAATCTGTACGTGATGGATAAAAATGGATATCATTTTCGGATTCCGCGTACAGGAATTACTGTATAACATGTAAAAATATCAAGACAATAAAACCATCGTAGGCCTGTGTTAACAATAAAACCATCGCAGGCCTGTTTAATTTAAGATTAGTAAACTTAAGCCGCTTACATCACGCAAGTCAGTGTTGATTCGGAGTAACTGGCGATGTGCCTGAACGCCTCGTTGATACACCAGAATATGACATCGAATTGTCTGAAGTGAGCGGTCCACGTGCTCTAACGTGAAAGAACAATGGAGTTGGTTCTGTGTTCCACTCCACACATGCTGGAACGGAATCTCCTAAAGGTGTACAAATTTCGTCATCAGCAGCTGACCAAGCAAAATAAAATAACAGTAAAAACAGAATACAGGACTGTATTAAAAGTATTTGTTTCGAAACAAGTTTGTGTGTTTCGGTCTCTCTGACTTGGTGGCACTCTACAGTCTGTACTTGTCGGTTATACCAATGTTGTACAAAGTTAAAGACAACTCATTGTAATTAAACGCGATTCAGTAAAAAAAAAAGTCATTCTTATAGAAAAAATTATTCTTATAGTTACATTCACCTATACTATTAAAAGGTAGTATGTATTGCTGTCATCAGATGGCAGTGTATGTTTGTTTGTTTTTGAATTCCGCTCAAACCTACTTGAAGGCTATCTGCGCTACCCGTCCCTAATTTAGCAGTGATAGACTAGAGGGAAGGCAGCTAGTCAACACCACTAACTCTTGGGCTACTCTTACCAACGAATAGTGAATTGACCGTCATGTTATAACACTTCCACGGCTGAAAGGGCGAGGATGTTCGGTGACGGGGGATTCGAACTCTTGACCCGCACATTGCGAGTCTAACGCCCTAACCACCAAGGCAGGACACGCCAAGCCTGTCGTTAGACACAAAGCTACACATTGGGCATCTCTGCTTTGCCAACAACAGGAACCAAAACCCGATCTTTAGCGTTATAAGCCCCCAGATTTACGGCTAAGCAACCGGGAAGGATGCGATGTACATATCTGACAGCCATCTTAAAATGTATTGACAGTAACACGAATTAAAGACAACTAAGATTTCTGTAATACTAGTAGCTTAAAACATTTGTCAACTAATGAAAGAAGACACACCTGATAATTAGCACCAGGCTTGCACCGCCATCCAGGGCCTATGTCCTCCAGGCAGAAACAGAGATTGGATCCTCCATCCTGGTACCACATCAATTTGGGAGTATCTAATAATTTTCCACCCAACTCTCGTTCCACTTCAACCACTCCCTGGGAAGTGAACAAATCAGAATAACAGACGCGTGATTTTTTTTTAAACAACAAATAATGTTACACCCATTCTTTAAAATATAACTTTAAGAGAAATTATATCGAGTGACAATAATAATAATACATTTATATTTATAAGTGTAAAGTTTCGAAAGTTCTTTGCAAGATCAAGGCTACATTGTTCACAGTAAATACGGAAAATTTTTAACAAGGCTGTAATATAACTGCGATTGACGCTAGTCTATATTTAATTGCTTAGTTAGGCTTAAGTGAAGGAATTTCTGGCTTTCGAAATAGCAATAATCGTTTTAAAAAAATTGCGACAAATATGTTTGCATTTTGACTACCTCGTGCAACATTTGTTACGTCAAAGTGACAAAGTTGGTTGGGTTTCACAAAATGTCCACCTAAAGATAACCACTTCCTTGTTTTGATTGTTCTTAGATGTTTTATAATGTGATACTCAGATATATATATATATAGGCAAGTGGTGAAATTTCGGACTCCTGAAATAAAAGAATGACCACACCTGGACTAAACAAGATAAGAACTTCGTGAAAGTGTTCAAATATGTTAAAAACTAATTTTCTAATATACTACTACACTTTCAATCACAAGCTGGATAAATAAATTACTTATTTGACTCTATAGGAACTGATTGAACGTGTTTAAAAGTTGAAGTTCAAATCGTTCGAGATATTCGAACATGTACAAGACTTATTAATCACGACGCTATACTTTCAGAAGGGGAAAACTGCACAAACCTGCAATGCGGCTTTGGTATTTTCCACACAATACAGACGTATGCTGTAATCCATAGATGAGTGCAATGCTGGAGAAAACGCTGCCAATGTAAGAGACTTAATGGCTTTTTGTTCAGGTAACGATTCTCCAACTAATGTATAACGGGCTAAATTATCGGTCACTAGGTGGCACTGTTGAGCATCTAATTGACAGTAAAGAGGTGTATTGATAGTCTCTTGACCTAGTGTAACAATCTCCTAAAATAATATAAAAATACCAAATGAATAAAATATAATAATTCATTTATATTGCACGAAACATTTTTTATTTTATCACTGGAAAAAAAATTCACATACATTTAAAGAAACACCATTATTTATTAAAAATTATTGTTTATTCTCCAACTAATGTATAACGGGCTAAATTATCGGTCACACATTTAAAGAAATACCATTATCGATTAAAAATTATTGTTAATTATTTTCTCAGTTTTAAGTGCCTTTGTTTGCTGTCAAATTCGTTTGACAATGCGTAATTATGTTCAACAATGTTCTAAGATATAGCCAATGAATAACTATTATTTGAGCAAGTTCGCGGTAAGATTATACGTATAAAAACAGCGATTGTAAGATATTTTAGAGTCCTTATTTTTTGCGAATTTTCCCAAACGTTCACCTGTTGTTAACTCTTTAAAGTCATTGTTATTCCTTGAATGTTCCATAATACTTTTAAAAATACTCTTGAAAATGATGTAAAAAATCAGAGGTTGGCACGTTTGGTGTGACTTACCCTCCACATCGAATCCTCTCCTTCGTCTTCAGAAAAATCGCTGAAGAAGACACTCAAGTTCCATTTGTTAGGATTAAGGTTAGCACAGTGTTGAAAACTGATGATCAGTGGTTTTTGTAAGTTGACACCAGGAGGCCCAACTTGAACAACAGGACTGAGAATAGTTTGTTTCTCTGTAGAATAATAAAAAGTTTTTTTGTGTTGTTGTCAAAATGTTATTACTTTTGTGAAAGGCGCCCCGTTAAGAAAAAGAAAAGTTGTCTCGCTGTTCTTACTGCAGGATTAAAAAAAAACACTCTTAAATAGGAAAAAAAACTATTATCTCATTCTGCTTGGAGTTTCAGAAGAAATGACTTTTGGTTTTAGACAGACCACTAAAACTTTTATCACGAGAAACTTAAAAATCCTAGAAAAATAATTCTATTTAGACGATTAATGATGATTTTATTGTATTTTAAAGTATTCATTAGATACGTACGTATTCTATATATTATATAAGATAACTTAGATATACTTAATACGTTTTAACGAAAATTAATACTGAATAGAAAATATTAGAAAATCATGAATAGGAATTTGTGTAAATATTAAATTATACAAAAAAAAAACAAGCCATCCAGGTGCACATGAATATCTTGCATAAACCGTGTGAAAATAGCGTTAACTATTCATTAAAATCTTTGTAAATTAGCAACATGGTGTTATTCTAGGTTTAAATTTTACATAATTGTTTGCCAAGCCTTCTTCAAACACCAATCGAAAGTGGATTATATATATAACACTTGCTCTACAGGCTTCCCCAAACACAAGACAGGACACACAACGACAGCTAAGCTATAAGCACTTCAACTGCCATTTGAATGCTTACCAGTTAACCTTGGCCGATCTTTGTCTTCTCTTAAGAGAGCCACATAAACTTCCTCCTTAGCTCCTTTCTTTATTGCACCCTTGGGTACAGTAACTGTTATTCCTGAAGAAATAACACGTTAACTTATGATATAAATGACCTGCTATGTTAGGGAAGTAAAAACAAAATTCCAAAGAAAGAGAAAGCTTTTAGGTGTGTCATTTAACTGATAATCAAAATAATAAATGCGTTTGTCTCAAAGTTCTTATTAAGCAATATATTTTTCTAGAAACAACTATCATGGCATTACATATTTAGAATTTCTTTGCAAGAACACTCCTAAAGAACTCTCTTAATATATTAATAAATTAAATGGCTGTTGAACAGTTAAAGCTAAAAACGATACTTTGGAGCTCAAGTATTTTAAATGGTCAACCTTCAAACATGAGCATCTTAAACTTCTAAAAAATTACCGGAATGTGGCAGTGATATTCTAGCTCCAGCTTTAGTGACAACTTTCCACGCTAAACACTCAATATCGACGCCAGGGGGCAGCACAGCAGATGCCACTGAGTTCCGGTTTGATATCGTGTCTGATTCGTACTCGGATCCTGTAGCCAGATTACACAGATATTCAGAAACCCTAAAACTAAACTTTGAAATAGATAAGTACTTATAATAGCAAATATTTATTTATAGAAAAAATCTTTATTTCATATATATATATATATATATATATGTTTCTTTTTTCGTTTCCTACATTTTGAGGTTTAAAAACAGAGAGCTGTTTATAATTAGAAATATTTATATTATATAGTCACATAGCAACAAAACTTATTTTACACGATGATACTCCTTACTTCGAAATCTCTTTGGTGTTACTTAGTATTTTAAACTTATTTTATATTTCTAGACAGACAAACAGAAGGGTTCACTTTCGGAAGTGTTATCACTCAATTTAAAAACGTCAGCTTTTGCCAAGTGGTGTTGGAACTTACGCATTTCATAGATGGCGCTAAAGTTAATTCTCACACAATTCGGAACACTTAATTCTCGAAACTTTATAGCGCTTTCGTTTAAGTAACAATACTTTTATAATATGTGATAAGAAATATATTATTTTGAGTACGGCTATACAAGACTTACCAGACGCTGACGAAGGTCCAGAATTCGATGACTCCGTACATGGGAGTTTTTCTGTTGAGCTGGGAGTATTACATCGTTGAGTAGGGAGGAGGGGGTTTATTCGAGCGGGCAGTAGACCCGACTTTTCATTACTGTGTAACTCGTTATGACTTCCATCTCGTATGTGTGGGGATACACTCAAAACGTTTTGTGTTAAGTCGGGTTGGACTGTGAATAAAAGAAAAAAACAAGTTATATCTCATCATGAAGGTTTCTCATTTCAACACCTTACGTGGAAGTCTACAGAACACATCATGCCAACGAGCCAATGACAGACCGATATTCCGAAAAATTCCCGCCATTAATAATGTACCGCAGTTAGCTTATATTGTTATTCAACTTTTTCATCCTGTTTAGATAATAATGATAATATTGGTGGCGATATTATTATTATGATGATAATATTGACGTAACTGTTCAAAAGATTAGAAAGCTTTATTTACGGTTAACAATAATATAGGTAATGATAATGTCCCTAATATAACGTCGTATTCACACTACTGTTTATGTAATATAAAAACCTGAATGAACATTAGGCCTAAATGTGTAATTGTTTTTTACGTTCAATTTTCGGAATATCGGGCTTTAACTAACGAGACGAGAATCCTTTATGATTACGAGCAACAGGTGTGAAATATTACACATTGTTGGTGTAAGTAGTTTTTACCAATATCCAACAGTTTCACACTATGTAGAAGCAAGCTAGCCGATTCATCAGGTGTATAGCTTGTTAGAAATACACACTACTGATTTTCACACATCAACTTTTTAATTGAAATAATTTGCTTTATTTATACAAATAATAAAAATTCGTCACGACAGTTCTTTACAACGTGTTTATTAGCTGTATTAGCTGGCTTCTGTTCATGGCACATTAAGTGCCTTATAACGACACTACAAGTCGGGCAACATTAATACGTGAACACAACAGTGAACTATATGGTTTTCTTTCATTCCAAGAGGGATCATTAAACCATAAGAACTACAAGAATAAGACTGTATTAGCTGGCTTCTGTTCATGGCACATTAAGTGTCTTATAACGACACTACAAGTCGGGCAACATTCTTTCCTTACAGTTGCCAGAATCAGTTTACGGCAACATCCACTGCTCTAGCTAATATGTTAACAACAACGATCACTTTACGTCTCTGCTTACGCTGTGATGGTCACGAACGAAAATTACTACTGTAGAATCTCGGTAAATGTGACGCAATTGGTTAATAATTTGTGATTTACTGTAAGATCAACTTAATAGCCTAGAATCTGAAAGTCTGATGATCTTTATCGGGGAAAGAGTTCAGATGTTTTATACCGGTCAAATTCCCTGTTCCTTCCGGGGAAGAGACGGATGTCCCTACTAGCTAAAGGACAGACTCTGGAGAGCCGAGCTTACTCGAAGGAATATGACGTTTGTTTGTTTGTAGTTATGGACAAAGCTACACAATGGGCTATCTGTGCTCTGCCCACCACGAGTATCGAAAACCGGTTTCTAGCGTTGTAAGTCCGCAGACATACCGTTATGCTACTGGGGGCTTGTTCAAAGAAATTGTTGTTGTATTGAAGTTATGCGGACTTTAGACAAACTGTGGCTAATTCTATGATAGCTTCTGTCTTCTTGTCAGTTCTGTGTGTAAAAAAAACTATCATTCAACAACTGTTGTTTGGTGATGAAGAGGGTTCCTGCAGTTTGAACGTTAGTGGACAAGTTTGTGACATCAGAACTGCAGAGAACATCCCATTGTGTAGTTTGGTGTTCCATTTTATGTGTTTGCTGGTAAGCACAAAGCTACACAATGGGCTATCTGTGCTTTGTCCACCACAGGTATCGAAACCCGGTTTCTAGCGTTGTAAGTCCACAGACATACCGCTGTGCATCTGGGGGGGGGGCTAGTAAAAGGTAGTTTGTTGTTGTTTGTTATTAAGCACAAAGCTACACAATGGGCTATCTTTGCTCTGCCCAGCACGGGTATGGAAACATACCGCTGTGCCACTGGGGGGGGGGGGGGCGGAATGTGACGTAAATAGTGATTTAATTATTCTACTTTACTGATTATTGGTAAATCTCAGTTAATTGTATGGTTTAAAAACCTTAAATCTTGTCCATGTTTAGTCATTCGAAAATTGGGTTTTATTTTTGGTTTACTGTTGCCATGGTAGTTTTGACTGCTTTGATGATAATTAAGATAAGTACAAGTTTGGTGTTTACATAATGAACCAAGCTTTCTGCTTCATTAATCTAATCAACACGTTCAAACTTTTTATACATAATGTTTGGATACATAGAAAGTTGTTTATACACCGGTGGTGGGTCCAAATATTGCATCATAGTGAGTAACACTTCATGTCATGTGTCTGTTACAGCATTCGGTGTAAAGAACTGACCAAAATATTGGGCGAAAATCACTCATTGTCTACATTAAATACAAAGAACATCCTAGTAGTAATTAATCGGATTGACCAAGGTACTGATGACAGTTTAATATTTTTACGTGATTTACATCTTATTGGGTACCCTGTGACCAACAGAGTCATGCATCAGTAAGCAAGTTGTGCATAAATAATACAAGCCGGCGAATTTAAACTTCATAAAAGTTGTTTTGGTTTTAATAACGGATTTTCCATAATTCAGCTACGCAAATTTCGAAAATAAGATTCTTTTTTGTTTCTATCACGTAAGGATTTTTTACAAGTCGGGAAGAAA
>NW_013667146.1:133128-136642 GCF_000517525.1 Limulus polyphemus
TTTTGTGAAAAATCTGTACGTGATGGAGAAAAATGGATACCATTTTCGGATTCAGTGTACAAGAATTACTGTAGAACATGTGACAAACTTCAAGACAATAAAACCATCGCAGGCCTGTGTAATCTAGGAAAATATTGTTTGAAAAGTGGATAGGGTCCTTATGGACTCCCAGTCGATAATTCTGTAATTAATGATTGTTTTTCTGGTAAAGTCGATTGAGAAACAAAATTATGTAATTATTATTTTTATAGTCTTAGAAAATGTATGCAGGTTATACATTACAAGACGTAGCACTGTTTCTTTATTTGTTTTGAATTTCGCACAAAGCTACTCGAGAGATATCTGCGCTAGGTGTCCCTAGTGATAAACTAGGAGGGCAGCTAGTTAACGCCACCAACCGCCAACTCTTGAGCTACCATTTACCAATAAATAGTGGAATTGACCATCACTTTATTATGCCCCCACGGCTGAAAGGGCGAGCATGTTTGGGGGATACGATTCGAACCCGCGATCCTCAGATTGTGAGTCGAGTGCTTTAATTACTGAGCTTTGCCGGGCGAGATGCGACACTGGTGAAGAAACATGAAAACTGCAATGCAAAGAAGTTTGTTCAGTCGTGCATTCAATTGCTTTTCGGGTTACTTAACGCATCTTTAATTCATAACCCGCAAACATCCGCACAGCGCTATCTATCTTCAGAACAAGAGATTTACTTGGAGGTCTTCCCGAATTTCGCTTTATGTTATATATATGTGTTAAAAGTTAAACTATACCTACCGCTTTCTCCAGTATCATAGATAGTTGATTCTCTGCCTTTAATGCGTCGAACGATGAATATCATGGCAACCAGAACCATCAAAAACACAGCTAAAGCAACGAAGAGTCCGATATACAGGGCGATATTGGCGTTTGATGTAGCTGGAATAGCTGGAAGAGAGAGAGAGTATTTCTGTGTTATTTTAAATTATTATAAATCAACACGATGTTCCCAATAATAATAATAATAATGCCTCAAAAGCAAAATTTGTTTGTTTATTTTAGCACAAAGCCACATTGGGCTATCTACTATGTCGAGGAATCGAACTCCGGATTTTAGTATTGCAAGTTCATAAACTTACCGCCGACCAACCGAAGGATAAAAAGTATAATATAGTTTAACTTACTAATTTATCACGGGTCTAAAAACTTGCCCAAATAGTTACTTCAGGCAGCATTCAAGACAATATTTGCAAATATTAAGATAATGTAGAGTCTTGGAATTTTACTTAATTATTAAGTAGAATAATATTAAACCCAAATATCTAGCTATGCGCAGAGCTCACTCATATAAAAATTTAACCGTACCGTCATTTAAAAAGATTTATTTACGTACCAACTTAAAAAAAATAATCATTAAAAAAAAGGTTTAACTAACGTGAAACGCATAGGCTCGGAACAATAATTAAATGGGGTGAGAAGATCATTTCTCCCCCAATATTTTGCTGACAACATTTTTTTATTTAGCTTTTTTTTATGCAGTTGACTGATTTTGCCAGCCGAAATGAAAGAATACCACAGTTCTTTGGCAAATTCTAATTATTACGTTGCTAGTAGCTTTTTGTGTATCCGTATAATGTGTATACTGATTACTATCTGAAACATTCTTATTATCTGTATGATTTACGATTTTGTTGTACACAGCAAACAATTTAATTTGTATTTGGTATGCAAAGTACATTATTCACTACTGTGTGAAATTGTATCTGAAACGAATTTATACTTTTGTCTTTTTAAATGGTTTTGATGATAGCTTGAATATTAGTGTACTCCATTTTTTATTTATTAGAATTATTTAAATATCGTTCTAAAGTACCATTTGTAACTTATTTTTAATTATGTGCGTTCAAAAACAACAACAACAAAAACGTTTGGTCACGGCCTAATAACACATTCTTCAACGTGATGTCACTATGCACGCGAAGAAGAATCCACCACCTGAAATCACGTATGTTCAGGAGGAGACAGACTGAAATAATAGCACGTGATATGTGTCTAAATTACGGGCGTACATACTGACAAAGAGATTCTCAGTAATGCCACGTTTTCATGCAGTATTCGTATATCATTCAGATTAGCACGATTTCTTTAGCTGCTTAGATTTTGAAACACTATCGCAAAAAATACTCTTGTCAACAGTATGTTGTTTTTTTTTAAGCAGGAACGACGCTGGTTATAGGTAGGAACTGGGGCTCGAGCTCAGGAAGCAATTAATTTCAGTGAGAGACGGTCCGGTCGGTAAACTTCTTGGCTGTAGGGGCTCGATTTTTAAAAGTTTCACCCCTGAAATCTCATAAAAACTTGATGGATTTGTTCATGTGCATCTCGTTAAAATCAGAATTCGCGGTAGTTAAAAATAAAATGTTTTCTAGTATTTTATTGTAAAACAGATTCAGGGATTTAGCCAGTATATACCCAGCAATTTTCATGTTTGTAAACTACAAGATAAATATAAAACTGGGAATTTAAAAACCTGCAACTAGGGATCGTAAAAAAAAAAAAGGAAACAAGGTTTGAGATATTGTAGACATTATTTACTCAAACTACAAACTCCTAATTTGGCTCCATGCTGTTACCTAGAATTACATTTGGTGGAGTCAAAATAGGGACTTGTAGTTAGCGTAAATAATGTCTACAGTACCTCCAACTTTGTTTCTTTACTTTTTTTACGGTCCCTATTTGCAGGTTTTTAAATTCTCAATTTTTTAATTATCTTATTTGCTGGCTTTTTTATGCTTAACTATGAAAGGATTACTTTGTATGGTAGCTAACTTTATACATTGTAATGATAATAGGCATAGCTAGCAGCCAGCTGATACGGTTCATGATGATTTACTGTAGCTATTGACTATTTGATCACATTAGTTCGAGATGTAAAATGTTAGCTGCAGCTGAAGATTGTCATGGAGATTTGTTTGAGAATATAGTGATAATTTATAGTTTCTGTTTAACTAAATTCTCTATATATAATGCATAGCAATGAGCAAATATGTATCTAGACTAAGACACAACCCCCACTAAGCGCATATAAAATTTTGCCAGTAGAAAAAGCAGCCTTTTCAAATAAAACATATACGTCTAAAACATCTTTTAAAGTAATTATTCAAAGAATGTATGTAATACACTCTAATATTATGTGTGTGTATTGATTTTTTTTACTCCTTCACTTCATATATAATATAGTGGTTTGCTCCCTGAAGACATCGATTGTATAATGTACAAAGCATTGAGTATTTACATGTTACAATCATATAATGTTCATCTATTATTAGCTGGTAATTCCTGTTTCACCCTGTACTTAAGCTTTCTAAAGTAACACCAGATATTCGCAAGAAAGCTAACTTCAAGAGGTAATGATAACATTGTTTACACTAGAATTATGATGTTTTTTTAGCTTGTGTAAAATATAGAAGACACAAATCTACTTTTCAATACCCCTATGACCTTCGCTGTACCTTATTTAGTATTCTACAGAAGG
>NW_013667146.1:137603-146475 GCF_000517525.1 Limulus polyphemus
TTCTTCCCTTTTCTTTTGTTTGTTTGTATTTTTGTTAATAAATATAATAATAAAAAATGTTCATTGTGGTAAACGAAATAATAATTTGACCTAATTAAGAGTTTTTTTTCCCCCTACCCGATTTGTAAAAAAATCCTTACGTTATAGAAAAAAAAAGAATCTTATTTTCGAAATCTGCGTAGCTGAATTATGGAAAATTCGTTAGTAAAACCAAAACAACTTTTATGAAGTTTAAATTCGCAGGCCTGTGTAATTAGACAGATATTTTAAATTTCTCTCTTAGGAATGGAGTCAGATAAAGTTTAGGCCTCTATTAACACCAGTGGGGACTTGATACGGTTAAAGTGACATGGTTGGTCTTCTAACAAAGTTTTGCGTAATAGTTTGATGATAGAACATATCTATATAAAGAAATTAACTAATGTTGGTACATTCAACCAGATAAGTAACGTATTCGACACGTGGGCTAAACGGATAGCTCAAAGACTCCAAGGTGAAAGCATAACAATCCCTAATTAAGGATATTATCGAACACTAACTCAAGGTGACAGGATAAATTTAAAAAGTGACTCGTGACGGCAAAATATCCTTGAATACTGACTCAGGTGGCAGGATATCCTCGAATACTGACTCAAGGTAGCAGAATAAATTTAAAAAATTGACTCAGGTGGCAGGATATCCTCGAACGCTGACTCAAGGTAGCAGGATAGATTTAAAAATTGACTCAAGGCGGCAGGATATCCTCGAACACTGACTCAAGATAGCAGGATAGATTTAAAAATTGACTGAAGGCGGCAGGATATCCTCGAACACTGACTCAGGGTAGCAGGATAGATTTCAAAACTGACTCAAGGCGGCAGGATATCCTAGAACACTGACTCAAGGTAGCAGGATAAATTTAAAAACTGACTCAAGGCGGCAGGATATCCTCGAACACCGACTCAAGGCGGCAGGAGATACTTGAAAATGAATTCAAGGTGGCAGAATATATCTCATACTGTTATGATGAAAAATTGGATCTTTGTCATCGAGAGTTTGAGATTTTTATTGCTTGCGGACTTCGGATAACTGAAAATGGTGAACGTGATGGCTTGCTTGTTTGTTTAGAATTTTCTCACAAAGTTACACAAGGGTTATCTGTTCTTAGCTCTTTCTATTTTTGAGCTGATAAACCAGAGGAAAGGCATCCAGTCAACAGAACCCACCAACAACTTTTGGGCCGCTCTTGTCTGGCCGAATAGTGGGATTTGACTGTCATTCTTATTGCACACCCACTGTCTCAAACTGAGAAGCGCGTTTTTGTGACGACGACAGGCGAACCATGAACCCTCGAATTCACAGTTCGGGCATACTAACCATTGGTCACGCTTGGCTTTAGAATTTCTAATATTTGCTAAATTGGGATCACTTGAAGTTAGGTAATATGTTGGCTATATAAATACTATGTATGTTTTCAAAATATTTTTTACAATAAGTTAACGGGAAAAGAGCAATTATTTGGCAAAATTAATATAATGTGGACCGAAATATAGAAAAATAACGGAGCTTGACTAAACAGTATGTCTTACATCATGCAATTAGAAATTATACACGCAATATATGTTTAGAAAAACACATCCTTCTGTTACGCAGTTTTTATGACTCTAATTCATCATCATTGTTGAATTATTTTTGTTTAATATACAAGTTTCTAGTTTCGAAAATCGAAAACTCCCAGAGTAAAACGTGCACGGAGTTCTGGGTAAAAACCTGCCGTTCCCCCCAAAAAATACGTTATTCGCTAGAGCGAGATGACGATGTTGCAAAGAACATTAGGTTTGATTTTAGCAAAAAATCAAGTTTAAAGCTGGCATATTTTATATGCAAGTTCGTCCGCCTAAACATTTAACAACAACAACAATTTTAATTCACAATTCTGCAATAATATTCCCATTATTTTAAGAAAAACTGCCTTTTATCATGACTCGTAGAGGAACCCCAAATATTTCTCACTTAAAAAGCAAGCAAGAAAGTATTTGCATAAAGTCCGTCAGCATTTAAGCCTAACAATAAATTTAATGAAACTTCAATTTCTCGTGTCAGTAAGTCTATAACACAGAAAAGTATTACCATTCTTTTGTCATGAAATATACTAAGAAAGCCAAGCCCCCGCTCATAAACAGTTCCCATCATTATCGTCCAACCAAAACATAGGGTTGCTATCAACCTTTCATAACAACATTCAACAATAACTCACAGTAAACGACTTTTGTTTAAAAGACCAACATTTTATCTTCACCAAGCGGCTTTATTCCTTTTCAGTTCGTGTAACCATCGTGAGGTCAAGGTTAATCATGTCCTATCCATAATTACTTGCTTTGGCAGATGTGATGAATATGTATAGATGGGATCGTCTCGCCTCCTGCCGGGTCATTAGTCTGGAACATTAAACAATTTTGTGGTCTTGATTAATAAAAACCAAATTCCCATGCACGGCATCTGTTCAACACAGTGGCTACGTTGTACAATATATGAACTATTATCTCTCTTTTGTGTTGTTTTTTTTTAACCGTGCGTTTCAGACTTTACATTTTTTCAGGAAAGGAGAACATACACATTTTTTTTTCTGAATTCTCAGCTTTTTGCTAAATCATAAGTCGTTGTCTTTGGATTTTATATAAACAGTTACTCGTAACGAACGTGATTATTTTCCACTTTTGACGCTTGATATCAAGAACTGAATTATTTCTATAAATTATCCGCCAATTCTGCTGCTGCTGAATGGCCGTGTTGTTTATTCACCACCACCCCCCGGTAGGTTAGCGATAAGTTTGCGAATTTACAACTCAAAAATCCGGGGTTTCGATTATACGCGTTGGACAGAATACAGGTAGCCACCCGATTATGTAATTTTGCACTAAGAAAATAACAATGAGAACATCTATCTTAAAGACATAAAGATATAAACAAAAATGATCTAGGATCATTCGTTGTCTTTATATCTGGATAAAAATGTACTTTTATCATACCTTACAACGTTACTAAAGTGCATTACGTGGTTATTACCTTAAGTACTGAGTCCACAGATATTCAAAAAGGATTTGTTATCGGATGTTGTATTAATAATAGGGGTGTCCGAGACATTTAAACATGCCTACTGATATACAGCTTCTCTGTGGATAACGGGGTGAATAAATGGGAGTTCAATGTGTAGTATTCATTGTTTAGTGGGACAACGTGGCCTAGTGGTTTACGTGGTTCGCGTCCCGTTGCACCAAAACCTTTGGGCCCGTGGGTGCATTATAAGAGTGACGGTCAAATCCTATTCGATCAGAGTATCCCAAAAGTTGGTACTGGGTGCTGTTGAATAGCTACCTCCCCTCTGGTCCGTCAGTTCAAGATTAAAGATGGCTGATACAGATAGCTCTTGCGTAGTTGTGCGCAAATACCGAAACAAGCAAATTTAGCGTATAATACCTCACAACTGACTTGAACCGCAAACAGCGGTATGTCTGCGCATTTACAAAGCTGGAAACTGAGTTTCGATACCCGTGGTGGGCTTTGTGCTTAACTACAATTAAAAACAAACAAACTTTAAGACTAAAACAAACACCGAACGTTTCTGACAGCTCATTCTTCTCTTGTGGTTGTCACATCGGAAGCGTTCATACTTGTCTTGAGGTTGTTACATCGGAAGTGTTCATTCTTTTCTTGAGGTTGTCGCATCAGAAGTGTTCATTCTTCTCTTGAGGTTGTCGCATCAGAAGTGTTCATTCTTCTCTTGAGATTGTGAGATCGGAAGTGTTCATTCTTCTCTTCAGGTTGTCACATCGGAAGTGTTCATCTTCTCTTGAGGTTGTCACATCGGAAGCGTTCATACTTGTCTTGAGGTTGTCACATCGGAAGCGTTCATACTTGTCTTGAGGTTGTCACATCGGAAGTGTTCATACTTGTCTTGAGGTTGTTACATCGGAAGTGTTCATTCTTCTCTTGAGGTTGTCACATCGGAAGTGTCATCCTTCTTTTGAGGTTGTCACATCGGAAGTGTTTATTAGCACCCATAGACTAGTAAAAAGGTAGAAACAGTCTAGACTGGACACAACAGGTGAGGTGTTAAATCCTTGTGCCATGTTTTTGACGAATCCATAATGGGATTGCAGTTCAAACTATAACCACAGTAAAAGCACTAGAAAAGTACCACATTTTGAAATATAAATTATAATGTAATCTATAAGAATGTATTGTTGGTGTTGTTTTTAAGACCAAAGCCACACTGAGCTATCTGCTGTGTCCACCGCAGGAAATTGAACCCAGAGTGTTAGCGTTGTAAGTCCGTAAACGTACCGCTGTCCCACCGGAGGACATAAGAACGTATCTTTACGATATTGATATATTACATGGTATTATGGAATACTTCGGTACATACACACGTTTGAACTGCTCTGTTAACAAAAGGCGCACAGGATTTAAAAGAAAGATCAAGATTGCAAGAAGCACGTTCCATATGCGCCGGAAGCTTCATGCTACCGGCTTTCATTGATGGACCATAGCCCAAAAACCAATCGTCGCAGTCATAAAAGAAAGACGCCGGATCTCCAAATCTTTAGAGCTTTAAAATTTGGTTAAACCGAAGAACAACAACAAAATAACAATGGGAAGCCATCATGTCAAGCGATTAATTTTGCCACTGATTGTTTGCTCCGAAAAGATAGGACTGGGTTTTACCAATCTGGAAAATAAATATGACATAACTGTTAAGTTGCCATCCCTGAAAAGTTTGTTTGTTTTTCAATTTCGCGCAAAGCTATACGAGGGCTAATTTGGCAGTGTAAGACTAGAGGGAAGGCAGCTAGTCATCACCACCCCCCGCCAACTCTTGGGATACTCTTTTACCAACGAATAGTGAGATTGACCGTCACATTATAATGCCTCCACGGCTGAAAGGGCGAGCATATTTGGTTGGACGGGGATTCGAACCCACGACCCTCAGATTGAGAGTCGAGCGCCCTAACCACCAGACCATGCCGGGGCCCGTAAAAATAGGCGGGAGTAGTACATCACCATGGATGTTTTGAGCCCCAACGCGAGTGTTAAATAATGTTTTGACTTTATCTTAGCCAATCAAGAGCCCCAACGTGAGTGTTAAATAATGTTCGGACTTTATCTTAGCCAATCAAGAGCCCCAACGTGAGTCTAAATGAATTACTTTAGGGTACTTCAAATGGCCGCTGGAGATTGAGAAAGTTACGGCCACAGACGTAGAGTGCAAGAGGAATTACAGTCTGTTCTACAAGATGCACACTAATGGCTCTTGGCGGCCGTTAGTAGCAGATTACAGGCTAAAAGTAGGCCCACACCCTAGTAACATCTTTTAAAAGTTTACAGCCTGAATAGTGTTTCTTAACATATTTCCAAATACATTCTCAAGGAAATAACGAAACGGTCAATTTTAATGTAGGGGATCCACTACATCGATTTATATATATACACGTATTGTGTTAAATATCTGATCTTTGCATAAAGGCTCAATATCACAGCTCGAATACGCCCAATCTTCGTGTAACTGTCTACCATTCAGGACAGAACGAAATCAAATGCATTTTAAAGTATTTAAATATCACATTTTTTCAATACAAGAATAAGCTTGAAATTGTGTTTGGTTCAACACAGTTTGTATTTTCTGTCGTGACATCACGGAATATTATGTTTCATAACCCTTCTTATACATGATTTTCCTCTGGTTATGGGGGAAAATATAAATGTTCTTATAAAACCAGGAGGTACTGATGAAATCAATATATTATGCTTCTGAAGTCGAAATTAATTCACGAATGTGACTGTAAACCCTGCAAAGGATTAGGAGACATAAACAAACAATACGAATGAAAGGACAAGAAACGTGAGAAATTTCATTAGAAAACAAATACTCAAAACTTAAAAGATGCAAAATAGTTAATAAATTTTGTAAGATGAAAAAAAAAAAATAACCATATTTATTTTCCTCACCTTCTTCACTGCGACTTCGACCATAAGGCACCAGATTATCCCTGTCTCTACCACCTGCAAGAATAAAAGAAACGAGTTCGATTTAACTCTTGGATAAAAAAAAGAAAAAGTCTTGACTCTTTCATTAAAGCCTATTCGGTTGATTTAGGTATTTGCTAGCAAAAACTTTTGCATACATTAAATATAGGTTAGAGAAACGACTGCTGACAAATTAGAAATATTTGTCCTTGATTTCACTACAATTTTGAGCTGAACTCAATTTTTTTTTTTTTACGTGTTGAAACGTACTGTTTTTCAGTACATGACAGTATTAAATTCGACTGTCATCAGGAAAAGAAACCTAAGATATCCGACTGCAAACTTGAGTCTGGTCTTGAGTGTCTGGTTTCATGCAGATGCACTGATAAGGTTATTTTAAAGCCATACAAGCTCTGTAAGTCTCAGAATCACGCGAGGGATCGGATTTTTCTGTGTGAAGTTACGAGATCCAATTTCAGAAACCTGTGAGACTTCTCACTGACAGCCCAACTCTTCAAGGTTCAACTGCTTATTAACAAAATGGCGTACGGAGATTCACAAAGCAATTTTTTTTTCTTTTTGTACTGGAAGGTTTCAGATACGAATGGAAACTCTAAACAACTTGTGCCTCCAGTGACCAATGTTCAAGTTATCTCCACCCACTCTCAAAGTCACGCGTTTCCAACATAACTCCACAAACACCTGATGCTCTAACTCAAGAATAGCAACTGTGGACACAACGGATTTTATAACCTTGGCATATCACGTGTTACCTTTTCAAGCTGAATTTCTGCACTTGAAACATTCGGAGTGATATTCCAATGTGTCAACTGTGGACACAACGGATTTTATAATCTTGGCATATCACGTGTTACCTTTTCAAGCTGAATTTCTGCACTTGAAACATTCGGAGTGATATTCCAATGTGTCACCGAAAATTTACCACTTGAGAATCCACTTTCTGCAAATTTGGATCTCTTATTCTTACCCCCCCCCCCTTCTCTGCAAGATGTTTCATAACCCGATTTGTGTCGCAATGATTAAATTCCAGCTACGTAAAGTGTCTTTGACAAACTAGTTGTTATCTATTTATCCAAACACCTGTGGCCAAGTCTCTTAAGTGCTCTTTTGTTTGATCCTCTAGTTTAATATTTCCACAGTGACAGTTCTTAATGACTACATCTTAAAATGACAACCTAGTTTTTAACCCTTGGAAACATATTCCCACGGCTATATTTAGTGAATATCTCTTCACAAAATTCTATGCCTTAACCTCGAATATCCTGCTTCACGGTTACAGTTACTGTGGTGGTTATCTATCTACAACATTCTATGCCTTAATCTAGAATATCCGTTTTCACAGCTACAATTACTGTGGTAAACATCTCTTCACGAAAGTCTTAGCCTTACTTTGAATACGTATTTCAACGCCTCTTAAACAGATATCTCTATCTAGAAGCCATTTCTACAAAATCTTTCAGATGCCACTTTTCTACTGATTCGAGTGATCGATTACACAGATCTGGGTTTCTTATTTTAGGTTAATTTGTCATGATTAAGATGACAGAACTAAGTTTATTGACAAAAACATAACCGGTCTAGTCACACGAATGCACGGAGGCCCACATAACCTTGGTTCAAGGCCCTTAACTTCTTCCTAGAATAACACCTGAAATAACATCTGTCTTTACTGTAACAAGATTACTAGCATTCAGGTCAAACCTAGCGTCTGATGGCGCCCACGTTGCCACCTACCGGATCGTTTGTACACAAGATCTGTCAGATATCGAAAAGAAATATAGATACGATTTCAGTCGATGATCTCAATACAACAATCCGTTCTCGTGTGTTCTCCAACTAAATCCTGACAACCTGGTTAACGTACTGACTCCACCCATTCTCTCGCACAGTCATCATGGGAAAACTTGAAGATTTATGCATTGCAAAGAAGAAGAAGAAGAAGAAAAAAAAGCACATTTCAAACGGACGAGAGTTTACACTATGGAAATCGAAACTTACCTCTACACATTCCTCCTGTACAATTGCCTGTCGTTAAGTCTTTGCCTTCACAATATCGGCCACCATGAGCAGGCTTAGGGTTTGCGCAGGTACGACGGCGATGATGTCTGCAGTCTAAACCGCAGGTTGACCAGGATGACCACGAAGTCCAACGACCGTCGACTGCTGTAAGACAGATAAGAATGACTTATTATTCACCATCCGACTCTGAATAATCGATATACGCTATCAAAATTATGGGACCTAACGCATGTTCCTATCTGAACTCGATTACTTTCTATACACTAGGCCAGGCGTGGCCTAATGTTCAGCGTGTCGGGCTCCAGATACAAAGGTTGGAGACGCGATAGGTCGCTGAATACGAATTGTAGGGAGAGTTATAAATTTGATAATCAATCCATCTGTTCGGTCAAATCAATAGTAAATGCATGATAGGTGGCTGGTGCTGCTGACTGGTTGCCTTCTTTTTGGATTACGGTTCTAAATTAGGGATAGCTAGGCCTAAACCTTAGGAGTATCTGGCTCATGCGTCGCAGATTTTCACGGAGCAAGAACTTTGAAATTAAAAACAAAGAAAAAAGTGTGATTTATTAAGTTAAACGTGGAGAAAAGATAACGTGACAACATACAATTAGCCCAGCAGGGATATGAACGCTGAAACCGTTCAAACCGCGGTGGTAGTATGTTCAACGTCGTTAATTTTTTCTTCTTCTTTTCTTTCTGTAACTCGTATAAATAAACAACACTAATGAATACAGTCTGTTACACAGATTTTTATTTTATTGTTTTTATTTTCCCAACAACATGATTTGTTTGGGTTCTGATATAATACGGTTTGCTGCTGGCAATG
>NW_013667146.1:147475-148228 GCF_000517525.1 Limulus polyphemus
ATTCGAACCCGCGATCCTCAGATTACGAGTCGAGTGCCTTAACCACCTGGCTATGCCGGGCCCTGCTGGGAATGTCAACTGGCCATTGGTACAAGTGGCAAGACTACTGCGCAAAAAACAGGTAACAAGAAATTAATATGAGCTTGTGTAAGTAGGATCTTCGAAGTAGCTATAGGCTTCAGTGGTAACCACAAGAACTTGTAAGTTACAAAGCACGTGCCTTTCCATACTGGATTATGGTCCATCTTATCTGTGTAGCATTTCAGAATTAACGTGGTGTTGATAAAGTTTTAAGGTTGCTCCCTCAATACACTAAAGGATTGTTTAAGAGTTGACTAAAATACAAAGAATGGAGACTACCGGATGTCACTCGGTTCTGAGGGTTAACGGTCTACATTACACTTCACGTACGTTAAAAGAGACCTCTAGTGGGAAGTTATGTCATACGCTGTAGGCACGAGAAGAAGAAAGTTGGTTTACATCAAATCTTCTCACGTGCACTGTTGGAGCTAATCCCGTGTAACTAGCTAAAGTATCTCATTAATCTTATCTCTTGCCCAACGACTTAAAATTAGTATTGTCAGGACGGTCATTTCAAATGAAGAGCATCTTAGGCTTAGCACCATGTTGTTCTTTTGTGGTCTGGTCTGTATCCACGTCAAACACAATCATGAGGTACTTCATTAAAATTTTATGAGTGCAACAATTTAAGATGCTGTCGAAAAGAACTTATAACATCAACAACTTTTTTTG
>NW_013667146.1:149228-155698 GCF_000517525.1 Limulus polyphemus
CTGTCGAAAAGAACTTATAACATCAACAACTTTTTTTTGTTGTTTGCTTTATTTGTAGTTAAGCACAAAGCTACACAATGGACTATCTGTGCTGTGCTCACTACGGGTATCGAAACCAAATTTTTAACGTTATAAGCCTTCAGACTTACCACTGAGCTACTGGAAGAGGGGGGCGTCAAAAGCAGTTGTAATTTTTACAGTTTAAAAATATTCAGTTACTGTTCTTACTCCAGAACGTGGTCTCACAACGTAGAAGCTCCTAAATGTAGATAGTAAAATCATCAATATATATAAGCCAAGTGTCGGTCGGTCAGTTAGTTGGTCACGCTCGATTTCTCCTAATTTCGTGAGTTACACGAGTCCAATTCCACTTTTTCTCTTATAATACTTACTCTTTTGATTGCCCGTTCCCATTTAAGTTTAATTCAAATGCTAACATAGGCGTAAATAGCTCCTAAATTTCGGCACTTTTTCTGCTGTATAAAAAAACTGTCAAGGAGAGAGTCCCAGGAGCAGATCAGGGGTGGCGTTATGTGTGTGGCACCACATCATTATGACGTCAAGTCAGGTAGGTTTATTTGTTTGAAGTTAAGCACAAAGCTACACAATGGGCTATCTATGCACTGCCCACCACGGGTATGGAAACCCGGTTTCTAGAGTTGTAAGTCCGCAGACATACCGCTGTGCCACTGGGGGGGGGGGCGAGCTAGGTAGGATTCCTGTGAAAAATAAGTCAAAAATTAGCGGCTTTGGAATTGTGACCAAAAAGCCTTTGTTAAAACAGATTGAAGATACCAATTATCTGTAGGGAAGAGGACGACATTCCCTCAGAAGAAGAACAGGTGTTGTATGGAATCACATGGTAATCGTATGTTTTAATCTATTATCCAAATGCACCAATATGTAGCATGTTTGCTCAGTTACATGTAGTGGATTCAGGGGCAATACGTAGTATGTTTCTGAGAAAGGAAATTTTATATTTCCTTCGTGTATTGCCAGTTTTGGTTTCCAGTGGTTTCATTTTTGACGGGCTTTTACGCTAGTGAAATAAAAAAAAGCTGAAAATCAAAGTACAGGCTATGGCGGTGTAATGATTATATACACATATATAGTATTCTTAAAATATTTTTTAGATATGTATGTAATAATAATAATCTCGAAAAAAAACCCACCAAATATGTCGAAACATTGCATTTTATTGTACTCGGTGCTGTATTTATTTTTCAGGTTTTCGCTAATTCGTCACGTTATCAGAAACTGACGAATAGATTCAGATGAGATTCGGGAATTCCTTCACCTACGTTTACTGTTAAAAATCCAACTTGTTTGGATTCCAAAGCTAGTACGTTAGTGACAGGATAATGAACGCTCCAGATATATTTACAGTTGCCGAGTGTGCGTTTGTTTGTGTGATATTTCATTAGACGCTTCTTTCAATTAGATATGCAAGATCAAACGAACACATCGGTCTTTGTTTTCGACTTTTTTTCTGTTCTTATTCAAACATAACAAAAAAGAAAAATATCAACACTAGTTAATATATTTTGGGCTGACGAGCGATGAAAACCTGCCACCAGCTTTCGCCAGTAGAGGGAGGACGGGTCAAGACAAACAGGTTTCGTAGGTAAGAGTGATTAAAGCAATTATTTTGATGCTCGCGCGAGCAGAAGAATGCGATTGATAATATCTTATACAGCCAATTGAGTTATATTTACTTAATGTATATACATCACAACATGAACGTACTAAGTAATGAAATACGCTGTGTATATAGCACGAGTAAAAACTCCTCATTACTTGATAACACTGCGGTAGGTAAACTATAAATCTCATTTAAAACTTAAACAGTAAACTTGTACACATTCTCGCTTGCAAAAAAAAAACAACAAACAATAATAATAAATTACAAATAATTTTTTTCTTTCCGGATTTAGTGTAAACTACGAAATATTATATGTTTAACTGTACGAAAACATCTTATCTTGTAATTGGAGAAAAACGAGTTGTCCTGAGCTACGGACACGTCAATGGCGTGTAGTTAGAGTTTCAAATAACACTCAATGCATTTAGTGTTAAGTAAAGTTTCTTTAATTTCTTATATCCACCTCTATTTGATTGTTGTAAATACATACTCCTTTCGACATACATAAAGTCTTCTATTGTCAGGTTGTTATACTAAATTCTTAAGTTACAAGTTTACTTAGGTGACTTTATTCATGTAACTATCGTTATATTGTGTATTGCGAGAGAAGTTAGTATATCGCGAAACTGGTGAAATATACTTTTATATAAGTTTTGTACAAACACTAATTTGTACGACTCCACTGTGCGGTTAAAATACAAGAACTCGACTATTATTGTTATACAGAATGACGACTAAAATACAAGAACTCGACTATTATTATTTTTTAGTCGTCATTCTGTATTTTTCTAAGGAAAGCTAGTCACCCATATATAGGTAAAACGTGTTTTCTAAGGAAAGCTAGTCACAATAACAATAATAGTTGAGTTCTTGTATTTTAGTCGTCATTCTGTATAACAATAATAGTCGAGATCTTTTAATTTAGTCGTCATTCTGTATAACAATAACAGTCGAGTTCTTGTAATATATAGGTAAAACGTGTTTCTAGAGGAAAGCTAGTCACCCATATATCGGTAAAACGTGGGTGACTAATTTTCCTTAGGAAAGAGGTTTTACTTAGATATGGGTGATAAGTTTTCCTTAGGAAAGAGGTTTGATCTAGATATGGGTAACAAGCTTTCCTCGGGAAACTCTTGGGCTACTCTTCTCTGACCGAATAGTGGAATTTGACCGTCACCCTTATAACTCACCCATGGCACCAAAGTACTGATTGAGTTTTTACGACAACAGGATGCGAACCTTGAATCCTCGTAATTACAGTCTGGGAACGCAAACAACTATTTCAAAATAGAAATCTTTGTTTAAAACGGGAGATGAGTGTTTTATTACTTCAAAGGAAAGTCTTTGGAAATCCACTGCAACTGATTATATAAAGGATAAAGTTGAGTGTAGATCTAAAATACGCAAGTTTGAAGTTCGCGCAAAGCTACACGAGGGCTATCTGCGCTAGCCGGCCCTAATTTAGGAGTGTAAGACTAGAGTGAAGGCAACTAGTCATCACCATTCACCGCCAACTCTTGGGCTACTCTTTTACCAACGAATAGTGGGATTAACCGTCACATTATAACGCCCCCACGGCTAAAAGGGTGAGCATGTTTGGTAAGATGGGGATTCGAACCCGCGACCCTCAGAATGCGAGCGCCCTAGCCACCTGGCCATCCAGGGCCAAAATACGCAAGAAAAATCAATTTTAAACAACCTATGCGTAACATTTTTTGTTTGTTTATGGTTTGTAAATCGTGCAACACAACGCTCAAATTTGATTAATAATTCGATGTTGATTACATTTTGTAAGGCGAATTACATGAAACATTTTGAAAAAATAGCATAATCTGGTTGACGTAGAAGATGAAACATACGGAGTAACCACTATTTTTTTTTTTTGTCTTTTCTATTTGGATACCCGTAAAGTTAACCCATGCCTAACACCAAAGAGACATCAACTCATTAACCTCGAACGCAGGGACGAGTTGGAATTTTACAGCAGGGTGTAGTTTGTATTGACTAGCAGTTTTGATAGACAGCGTAGGTGGAGATTTCACGTCATAACGCGTCTGAACTATTTTCTTAATTAGTCAGCTCCTACGCGGTTATTATGTGCGTTTGATTTATTCGCGTATTGATATAAAGAGCTAGTACGGGGAGCCCAAAAGAAGTTTTACGCTAAATTCAAGTAAAAAAACAACAACAAGAAGAAATAAACAAACAAATAAAAATACCCACAGAAAGATCAACACTTTAAGCGCTATGAAAAATCACAAATAAATTAAACACAGGAACCAATGAAAGAATTTTCTCTGTGTGTATGTTAAAAGACAGCACGAAGAGAATGGAAGTAAAAACAATCAAACTCTATAAGTAACAAAAGGATTTGACTTTCGTTAAAGAAAGGCGTGAACAGGATCTGACACTAGTGCCAACAAAAGGGTTTGGTGTTTACGCTAAACAAAAGAGTGAAGATATTCAAACTCTATAAATAACAAAATTATTTGCTGTTGTCGCTAGAGAAAAGTGTGAACTGGATCTGACACTAGTGCCAACTAGAGAAAAGTGTGAACTGGATCTGACACTAGTGCCAACAAAAGGATTTGGTGTTTACGCTAAACAAAAGAGTGAAAAGAATCAAACTCTATAAATAACAAAAGGATTTGATTTTCGCCAAAGAAAAGCAAGGAAAGTTTCAAGCAATGGACCCAAGAAAAAGATTTGCTGTTTTCACTAGAGGAAAAACGTGAACTGGATCTGACACTAGTGCCAACGAAAGGATTTGGTGTTTACGCTAAACAAAAGAGTGAAAAGAATCAAACTCTATAAATAACAAAATTATTTGCTGTTGTCGCTAGAGAAAAGTGTGAACTGGATCTGACACTAGTGCCAACAAAAGGATTTGCTCTATGTGCTGGAAGAGACAAAGTGAACAGATATGAATAAAAAAAAATCAATCTGATAATATAATCGGATATTTCGCTTGTGTACAACGTTGATTTAATTAACCTTGGGATACTGTACTCAACAAGGTTACATTTATGATTATTATTGAAGTAGAAAGCTGTTTTAAATGTCAACACGGCTAAATTCCTCCTCCTAGGTGGCGCCACCGTATATGGCAAACAAAAGGCTTTACTCTGTGTAGTAAAAGTGCTTACAGAATCGAATACTAAAAACAGCGTATGATATTCTACTTATCCAACACGTTACGCTCTAAAAGTGTTTAATGGATTATATCGCATACATTCTGTGTAGTACTTGGTGCTATACTGATCATTTGAAATTACCGTATTACAAAATGGCTTCTCTATCGCACTGAATAATTGGTTTACTTAATGATTTGTTTTGTTTTACAGTTTTCGCACAAAACTACTAATCGGCTATCTTAACAAGCAAGCCTTAGTTTTGGGCTAATATACTAGAATCTGTTTGTTGTTAAGAGCAAAGCTACACAATGGACTATCCGTGCTGTGCCCACCACGAGTATTGAAAAATCCGGTTTTTTAGCGTTATAAGTTTCAGAGTTACCGCTGAACTACTGGGGACGATAGATTATAGGGAAAGGATATAGCCAACAGCACCCTCCGCCGATTCTTGGGCCACTCTTGACTAGATCACACCCGACCTAGATTTGTGTTTGTTGTTTAGCATTAAACAGCGGAATGGGATACCTGGGTTATGTTCACTGCAGGGATCAATCCCCAGATTTTAGCGCTATAAAATCACATCCGGGGGAGCTTATTAAGTGATCTCTTGATTATACGAAATTACGGGAATATTAAATACATTCTTTACCCGATACAGTCGTTGGAAACATACGTTTAGTTTATTTATCGTGTTAAATCCGAAAGGCATTAAGTATTATATTTTTAACTCCAAATATTAGCAATCTTTTCAACATTAACCTTACAAGATCTTACTCGTGGAATATTTGATATTTTCGTTTTTTCATTCATCTCTGGGTCGGCGATAGTTTCACGAACTTACAACGTTAAAACCTAGGGTTCGATTACCTGCGTGGAGGAAAAAGGGCAGATAGACCCCATTGTGTAGTTTTGTGCAAACAAAGACGAAAAACATTCCTGGGAGTACTGAAATATTCACTCTTGAACGAAATGTTGCTTTTAAATTTTCAAAGTGATTTTTTTTCTTTTTACTTTTTTCACGTCGAGCCATGGTTATTATTATTATTATTTTTTATCACGGAATATACTTGGTTGAATGCATGTTTTACCGCCTCCTAGTGTTTGTTTAATATTTTCTTCTTTAAGCCTTTTTTTTTTTTTTTCTTGAGTCAGTGTATGTCTTGTGTGTCACATGTAACTTTGTTTTTCTTCAATTACAAAGTCTGGACGAACGCTGTTGTCAAAACAAAAGAAAATTATATGCAAAATTAAAAACCAACAACAACATATATTTGATTCCCTATGTTTTGATAACATTAAACACACATAATGATACATCAAACCAGCTAGTTTAAAACAAATCTACGGTTATCACTTTAGTGACAACCGATACCTTTTTTTGTTTATTATTATAAGACTGGTATTTAGCAGATAAAATGGATAATTATTTGTAATCCTGAACGTTGAGGGTAACAGATACTTCAAGAAAATCTATATCACTAAACAGACACAACTTACTGACATACAAAAAGCACGTGCAAGTTTTATTACTTTTACTACTTACCAGTTCTACCATTAACTTCATTCGTTCCAACTGGCAGCATAGAGAAACGAAAAAACATAAAAAAATTACCTTTTGGTATTAATAACTCTAGTGCGTTACTTTACTCTATGAAACCAACCTATAAAGCACTGTCTGTACCCAACCTATATTG
>NW_013667146.1:156457-158475 GCF_000517525.1 Limulus polyphemus
GTACTATCTATATTTTTACTCAATATTCTCTGTGCAGTTTTTACTATTTCCCTGTGTGTGTGTGTGTGTGTGTGTGTGTGTGTTTTACGTGAAATATAAATTCACTTGCTCTAGTAAAGTGAACTTCTCATGAAATGATATTTTCTTCTAAGAACTGGAACTGACGGGATAAACATGTTAGAAACGGGAGCTGTGACAATCTTTATGCAAATAACAACCTCATCGTATTGTTACAAACTCCAATTTGATGAAAATATACACCTTACAATGTGACTGAAAAACAAATGTAAAGAAAAAGAAAGAGCTCTTAGCAACGTTCAGCCTTTTGTGTTCTTTACACGCATCTTCTTTTTTTTTGTCCAAATGTCCTGGATTCTACTGGAACAGACTGACCCTTCACGACCTTCTGCAGACCAATGATAAGGGTGTCCCGCAGGCCTTTTGCTAGTGAGGCGTCCCCTGGGCACTCAGCGTGTGGGAACAGCACGAAAGACGCGGCCGTCGTGGAACTGATTAGTATGCTGGTCAATCCCTATTATTCAGGTGCACGTCACGTGATGTCGAACTCGCTCTACAGCTTATGAAATCAGCGCCTGAAGAATTCAACCGATTGTGGTAACTATGTCTGTGTCTGATTAGAGAGATAATTTGCTGGAAATTATTAAAGATACTCAAAAAATATCACACGGAAGAGAGTCTGTGATTCGGTTAAACTTCCGCTTAACTACGATCAGGCCCGTGACTTGTCTACGAGAAAATTTTAAAACCCATGCGCGAAAAGCTGAACACCAGATTTATGTATTTAGTAACTGTATGTTATCTAGTTACAGAAACGATATCTCCTGATCTCAGATTTCACCTGAAAAATAACTGAATATCAGTGTGGTAGCGGTTGTCAGTTAAAAAGAGTATGGGTACACAGGCACACAGTTTTGTGTTTCATGACGTAAATGTATCACTGCAGCTGTCTATCAAACAGCGCAGACATTTTTCATTTGAGCTCAAGCCTCCCTTTACAAAAAGACTACGCGTCAACGTAATGATTTATTATACCCCCCTGTTTTGTCGAGGATAACGGCTTACCTGTTATAATAATGAAGAATGTTATATACGTATTATTTAGTAGATCATTTTTAACTTATGCGGGACGTATTAATTATTAGATAATTTTTAATCATGCAAGTTGAGCGGAAATAGTGCTTATTAATAGCTAAAAAACAAAAACTGTGTTTGAGACATTGCTGTTGTTATTTGTGCCCTTGACTACAAAGCACGGGTTGGTAATAAATTACGATTAATAACAAGCATGAAACGCGTAATTCTAGAGGCAAGCCTTACCTGGACATAACATCGTACAGTCAACCTTCTGGGCGGCTTCTCCTGTACATTGATGACCGCTATTGAGGGGAGTCGGGTTGGTGCACATACGGGTCCTCAGTTTTACCCCTCGGCCACAGCGACTAGTACATTCACTCCACGGGCTCCACGTGGACCAGCCTCCGTTTACTATTGTTAACGAAACGTGCCTGTTTTTAGTCTGACCGATAATAATATTACTGCTAATAATAGTGCACATTGATACCACGTGTTTGAGAAGGCGAGAGAAATAAATCAAATCAATGTACTTATTGAATTTAATCAATAATATCGCTCCTTTCGTTTCGTATGTTTGTTTTCTCGCATGTGATAAGGAACAAGAGAATCACTCTATCTCGAGAGAAATCTGTTGGCAAAAGTGTGTTACACAATTAGTTACAAAATCCGGTGTTCTAAAAACAAACAAAAAACTGAAACATGCAACGATTATAAAGTGTTATGCAAACAAACTGAAACATACAACGATTATAAAGTGTTAAGTAAACAGACTGAAATATACAACGATTATAGTGTTATGCAAACAAACTGAAACATACAACGATTATAAAGTGTTAAGTAAACAGACTGAAACATACAACGATTATAAAGTGTTAAGTAAACAGACTGAAACATACAACGATTATAAAGTGTTACGTAAACAG
>NW_013667146.1:159475-169362 GCF_000517525.1 Limulus polyphemus
ACAACGATTATAAAGTGTTACGTAAACAGACTGAACCATACAACGATTATAAAGTGTTACGTAAACAGACTGAACCATACAACGATTATAAAGTGGTATGTCTAGAATATTTTACTAGGTGCGTTTCTGATGTATTTTACATCACTCCTCGTACCGCCACGCGCCAGAAGCTGGTGTTCTAGTTTTCGTATCTTCAATATTTCAGATGAAGAAGATAAAATTAAAAACATCTCTTAAATCTAAAAAAACATAGAAATAACAAGAAGTAACACGCCTTAAGAAGAAATGAATTTATCAACCCATTGGAAAGCTCTGTTTCCTAGTAGGTGTGTCCAGTGGGGTTGGCATGCACTGCCTCCAGCAACCCCACCCCCAAACAGAAGATTCTAGAAACGCCAATGTATCAACCTCATGCACTTTTAGTTATTACCGTAGATGTGAATGGTAATTGAGGATAACTTTAGGAACCTTTCTCACTATCATATCATATTTACTTCCAATGTAAAGCAGGCGAAACGTTACAGAGTTATGGCTAAGAGTTGTTCTATTTTAACACAAGTTTCCAGTACGTTTCCCTTATTATTATTATCTATTCATGAAACGCGCCCTGAAGGTTGCCTGACGAAGCTCTTAAATCAGTCGGTACACTCATCCCGATACCGCTAATGATCCAGGTGTGGACAACTTGAGAGAAACGAGGCTCACAGACGAGTTTTTCATAGTCAATAATACAGCAACCATTAACGTTGCTTAGCATTCCTCCTGCGGGCAGTAGAATGCCCTCTATTGGTAGAAAATTGTCAACATAGGGAACGGTAAACGAGCATAAAGTTTACGACAGAGGACAGAAAACGTTACTGACCAAGATGTAAAATAAGGCCAATCTCCATCACCCCGTCCCCCATATACACACACACACACATACAAATCTATTTTCAATTGTAATACACTTTGAGACGCATGGATCAGAACTGCTAGAACTGTGAAATTAAAGACATTGCAACTGCAACCACTAGATGGCATTTTCAGCCAGAAACTAGAAGTCTGAATATATCTCATTGTCATTTACAAAACATGGATTTCGTTTCTTTCTTATTACGTACAAAGCTACACAATAAGCTATCTTTGCCATGTCCACCGCGGATATCGAAACCCGATTTTTAGCGTTATAAGTCCTCAAACTTACCGTTGAGTCACCTGAGGATTGAAACAGGTAAGACCGAGATACATATATTTATATATAATTTATAAACTAAATTGCCTTACTGTTGACGTCACAAACGTGTTTAGCCACACGAATTAGATTGATACGACCATCGAACGTTCAATTGTAAGACATGCCTGTAGTAGCTTACTGAAGGTTAACCCTACATTTCAGTTATAAAAGTCATCGTTATACACAAACTTTTGCCCTGTATAAGACAATGGGGTGTTTTAAGATTTCTTAGTGTAGACATTATCGTCTATTTCTCTGGATATATACGAATCATTTATTGGGATCCCCATCCAAATGTAATGATGTTTTCGTTTATGGAAAACACTTCCAATGGTTGCAACCATTTCATTGGAAACCGAACGGTGTGTTTTGGCCACGTGCGAGCACGAAGAACGCACGAGAGGCTCGGCGCCCTAGGGCTACCGGATTTGTTTAACTTGATGAATAGGCGCCCCTACTTAAGAGCACCAGGGGGGGTTTCCATTGTTTCCATAGAGCTTGACCACACCACAGAGGGCAACTTTAACAGCACGTTCAGAGTCAAGAGTAAGGCTTTTATAATATCGATGAAGAAACAATATTTAATGTCTTCTTGTCAGTCAGCCCGATGTGTAATCTGTCTTAAAAACTTGACTCCTTTTAACATCGTTAGGTACGACAACAGCGTTAAGTGTAATCCTTTGTACGGTGGGCGTGTACTCGTTGTTGAATCTTCAGAAGTTAACGGAATCGACAATTCTTTATAGAATGCTGATTTTATTGGCGTTGGCCGAGCTTCAAGAACAACAACAACAACAACAAAAAAAAAAAAGAAAGAGGTCAAACTAAGCCAGCATCTGCAATCCCAAACTCATCCTTCCAATGTCAATATCCTCTGTTTCTTAGTACTCACATCACGTGCTCTGTATAAGAGCTGAATAAAACCTTTTCCGTGCCTAAGAACAATTGATGAGAAAGTAAGCACGTGCATATAATCACGGGTGACAAAAAAAAAGAAAAAAAAAAGAAGAGCAAAATCATGCAGTGTATTTCGCTTCCTCTAACTCCACAAGGTTAGCTTTTAACAGTCTTCATTGGTCGCACTCGGCTAATCTTGTTTCTTAAGTAGTTTTCAATCACATGTAAATTAAGCTCTTGCTTTAAAGACACTTTTTTTTTAACTTCGTCCTTGTCAGGCTAGTGCAAAACACGTTTTGCACGTACATTATAACCTCCTAACCTGAATATTCAGCGATATTTTTCTTCTTCTAGTAAACTGGAATATTTAGAGAATTGGCTACAATGGATGAAGAAAATAAGTTGAGATTCAAAGAAGGGAACGGCTAGTATTTACTAAAATAATAATTACGTGTATCATATTTGTTGTGATGGGGAGATAGAATATTATTAAATACATACGAAGTTCCCTTATTATTAAAGTCTCTTTCTATATTCTCAACACATCCGTTCTACACGGTTCGTATACCGATATTCCTGCGTTATGAACGTCCCTTGCTATACTCTCAATACATCCGTTCTACACGGTTCGTATACCGATATTCCTGCGTTATGAACGTCCCTTGCTATATTCTCAACACATCCGTTCTACACGGTTCGTATACCGATATTCCTGCGTTAAGAACGTCCCTTGCTATACTCTCAATACATCCGTTCTACACGGTTCGTATTCCGATATTCCTGCGTTATGAACGTCCCTTGCTATACTTTCAATACATCCATTGAACACTGGTAAATTACCGATATTTCTACACTGTGACCGTCTTTTCCAACACCATCAATACATTTGTTCCTACACTACACATACTATTCTTCTTCTAAGAACATTTCTATATACATTCAACTGTTCCGCCCTATACTGTGAAAATATAAACACATACTCAATATTGGCTTTCCTGTATTGTAAGCACTTTTTTTTCAACATACTCAATATTGGCTTTCCTGTATTGTAAGCACTTTTATCAACATACTCAATATTGGCTTTCCTGTATTGTAGGCACTTTTATCAACACACTCAATATTAGCTTTCATGTATTGTAGGCACTTTTATCAACACACTCAATATTAGCTTTCATGTATTGTAAACAGTTTTTTTGAACACGCACTCAATACTAACTTTCCTGTATTGTAAACACCTTTTTTCAACACACACTCAATACTAACTTTCCTGTATTGTAAACACTTTTTTTCAACATACTCAATATTGGCTTTTCTGTATTGTAAGCACTTTTTTCAACACACTCAATATTGGCTTTCCTGTATTGTAAGCACTTTTTCAAGACACTCAATATTTGTTTTCCGGTATTGTAAGCACTTTTTTCAACACACTCAATATTGGCTTTCCTGTATTGTAAGCACTTTTTTCAACATACGCAATATTAGCTTTCCTGTATTGTAAGCACTTTTTTCAACGCACTCAATATTGGCTTTCCTGTATTGTGAGTGCTTTTTTCAGCACACCTCTTTCATTTCTTCACACATGCAGACTTTTTAAAATCGTGAACATTATTAGTACACACAGAATAATTTAACTTATTCAAATTGGGCTCTTGCATAACATCTAGTCCTTCGAGTAAAATTTACATAACTAGGTTTTTCTAGTCATAATATATAACTATAACGAAAATACACATAAACATATAATTAGGCGTATAATGTTCTTTTGCATAGAGAGAGATATCCACACACAAACAAGACTAACCCTCCATTTTCCAAGGTCTCCACTCCGCTAACTTCACCATTTGTTTGTTTGTAATTAAGCACAAAGCTACACGATGGGCTCTCTGTGCTCTGCTCACCACGGGTATCGAAACCCGGTTTCTAGCGTTGTAAGTCCGTATACATACCGTTGTGCCACTGGGGGTCAACTTCACTAATCCTGATTGTTTGCTAATTTATGTACTGTTTAGAAAGTAGCAACATTGAGAAGTAATATAAAAACAGAAATGTATTGTTATTAATTATGAAGTTATTATAAAATATATTATTAAAACGTCTGAATAATAAAAATAATAATAACTATAAGTAAATGCACAAAGTGTTAAATCTACTAAAACTTGCATATAACTTATTATAGAAGAAGTATTATTGTTAATAATTATTTTAATAAACCAACTTGTTTCACTTTTAACGAATCTTAGCGGATCTTAATATAGCCTACGTTAGGCCAAATTTGTCGTTTTATCTTAGACCTAATTCAAATAACTACTATAATAATTACACAATATAAAAAGTAATATTAATAATTTGATGTGGATCAAATGTAGAGATTTTGTAATTATGGAATTTAAGTAATTGCAATAAATGAAATAGCAGTAATATAAGTGGTGACCTCCACCTTGTTTGTGAATATAATTATTTATTGCACTATATAAAAACATTACACTTAAATCAATGGCGCATATATCTAAATTTGTTCAGGAATTACACACGAACATTTCTTCTAACCACATTATATAAGAACAAAGAACAACAACAACAAAACATAAACCAAAGGGTAATATTTAGATTTATCCGTGTACTTTTATACAAAAAAATATGAAAACAAGAATGTTTCACAGACGTTGCTACGGGAACAAAGTGTAAGAAAATAAATAATATCCGTTTTTATTTCTCTGTAATTACCCTACATAAAATGAGTACAGAGTAAACAGAAAAACTTCAGAACAAGGTTTTGTTACCTACCGTAGACAGTTACGGAGGATGTCTCACTAAAACGTTGATTGGCTACATTTCGAGCCCCACAGGTATAGTTCCCCATGTCCGCTAGCCGTACTTGACTGATCAGTAGGTTACCTTCGTTCGAGATTATGAAGTTTGTTTCTTTATTCGTGTCAATAGTTACTCCGTTACGTAGCCAAAACACTTTTGGCGGCGGCACGCCCTCTGGAGGTAAGCATTGTAAGGAAATTTGTCCATCTATTTCAACACTGGTACTCAAGGGCTGGTTGATGAAATGCTTCTTTAAGTCTATTTAATAAAGTTCGGGAAATATAAGTTTTTTTTTGAAGGTATGAAGTTGCTTTGAAGAATAAATAATTTCAGATGTGGCAGCTGTTTTAATCTTCCATGGTTAAATTTCAAGAATATATGTATATATATATACTCTGGTAAGTACAGTTATTTAAGAAATATAATAAGAAAACGTTGTTTGTTCTAAAAGGATAGACTGAGGTTTAACGAACAAGAAATGTTAACATGCGATAACAGAAAAGTCACTTCAGTAACAGCATGGTTGAATGTTTACAGTCCTACGCCCCACAGCAACAGCATGGTTGAACGTTTACAGTTCTATGCCCTTAGCAACAGCATGGTTCTATGTTTAAACCTATAAGATCTGTGCATAAAATTCGATGTTTAGAATCATAAGGCCACAGTACCAATGTAGTTTGATATATAGAACCATAAGACTTCAGTACCAATATAGTTTGTGTTACAACCATAAGGCCTAAGTACCAATATAGTTTGATGGTCAGAACCATAAGACATTAGTACCAATATAGTTTGGTGTTAGAACTATAAGACACTAGTACCAATATAGTTTGATGTTAGAACCATAAGGCTTAAGTACCAATATAGTTTGATGCTAGAACCATAAGGCTTAAGTACCAATATAGTTTGATGCTAGAACCATAAGGCTTAAGTACCAATATAGTTTGATGTTAGAACCATAAGGGTTTAGTATCAATGTAGTTTGATAATCAGAACCATAAGACACTAGGACCAATATAGTTTGATGTTTAGAAACATTAGACTTTAGTATCAATATAGTTTGATGATCAGAACCATAAGACACTAGGACCAATATAGTTTGATGTTTAGAAACATTAGACTTTAGTATCAATATAGTTTGATGTTAGAACCATAAGACACTAGGACCAATATAGTTTGATGTTTAGAAACATTAGACTTAAGTACCAATATAGTTTGATGTAAGAACCACAAGGATTTAGTACCAATATAGTTTGATGTTTAGAAACATTAGACTTTAGTATCAATATAGTTTTTGATGTTTAGAAACGTTAGACTTTAGTTTGAAAT
Source organism: Limulus polyphemus (assembly GCF_000517525.1). Classification (NCBI taxonomy): domain Eukaryota; kingdom Metazoa; phylum Arthropoda; class Merostomata; order Xiphosura; family Limulidae; genus Limulus; species Limulus polyphemus. The sequence continues at coordinate 165,729 of NW_013667146.1, forward strand.
TTAGGCCATAAAAATCCATTACCATATAGTTTAATGTCTAGAACTAGGAGACCTCAGTACCAATATAGTTTAATGTTAAAGACTAAAAATACAAACGTTGCATCTGAATATCTATTTACTTTACTAAAAAATATTCAGCAAAAATTTTTTTCCATCGCTTATTCGTGAGGTTTGTTTCTGTCTTATAGTGTTGATGTTTCTGTTCTGGCATTAGAACACAAGTTTGTTTCTGTCTTATGGTGGTGATGTCTCTGTTCTGGCATTAGAACATAAGTTTGTTTCTGTCTTATGGTGGTGGTGTGTCTGTTCTGACATTGGAACACAAGTTTGTTTCTATCTTATGGTGTTGATGTCTCTGTTCTGGCATTAGAACACAAGTTTGTTTCTGTCTTATGGTGTTGATGTCTCTGTTCTGGCATTAGAACACAAGTTTGTTTCTGTCTTATGGTGTTGATGTTTCTGTTCTGGTATTAGAACATAAGTTTGTTTCTCTCTTATGGTGTTGATGTCTCTGTTCTGGCATTAGATCATAAGTTTGTTTCTCTCTTATGGTGGTGGTGTGTCTGTTCTGTCATTAGATCATAAGTTTGTTTCTCTCTTATGGTGGTGGTGTCTCTATTCTGACATTAAAACATGTTTATACATCTATATTTCCAGCTGCCTAGGGTTACTTAAAAAGACGCCTATTAATATGCTGTAAATATGCAAGATAGCCTTAACAATAGTTATTTTGATGATTGCTTCCAAATATAGTTTTATATTGTGGATCAGACTTGTCAAAGAAGATACTTCCACACCAACTTTTTCTATTTCGTTAGAACTATATACACAACGATGTAAATGTTCGTGGCTGATGAGATGGAGACGATTATTATGATGTATAGGTAGTAGTGCATAGTTCTCACCGAAAGGGGGAAAATATAATTTATACTAACAATACTGAACCATCTGACAACATAGATTTTGCATTAACAACTAGGTGGAACGTTTTTATTGTTGACTTGACAACATAGGCTTTGCGTTAACAACGAGGTGGAGCGTTTTTATTGTTGAACTGACAACACAGGCTTTACGTTAACAACGAGGTGGAGCGTTTTTATTGTTGACCTGACAACACAGGCTTTATGTTAACAACGAGGTGGAGCATTTTTATTGTTGATCGAGATGAATAAAATTACTTTATACATCTGTGTAAGAACGTGGCGTTTATTTCGTGGAATACTTAACTCCAAATTTTCGCATATTTTTCAGAATATTCACGTAAGGCTTATCTCCCGATTCCCCGAAATCACGCGCAATCCTCTTGATTTTAATGTTTTTAGAGCATTTTGGTTCGTTTAGTTTAGTCGTTATGGTGAATATTTTCATTGTTATCCTTCCTTAATTTTCAGGTTAGCGTCTTCATTTGCTGGCAGACGACTTTAGAGCATGAGTGTGAAAAAGGTATGGAAAATTGATAAGACGGTTAGTGAGAGTAGAGTTAAAATTATAGTCTACATATTACTGATGATGAGGAAGATTGCAAATCATTGGAGAAAAAGATGAGATGGGGGCGTAAAGAAGTGTTTCATGACAAGTTTCAGGATGTAGAAACTGTCTTTGTTAGTATCGTTCATCAGTCTGTAAACAATAACCGCCTACAAAGGCACATGCAAACATATATGCTAAATGTTTTAAATGTACAATATAGTTTAATAATCACGAAATGATGCACTGATTTACTGTTTTTGTTTTCCCTGAAATGGTTGAAAAATATGCAGACGTGTAAGACTACTTGTGATTGTGTGGTCTACGTTTCATTTGCTGTTCAAAAAAAGTGTGCAAGTTTGTGCAAGGAGAAGTTTTTTTTTTGTTATCTGTCCAAATGTTAAGAACCCTCGGGCAGGCTTAATGTCTGCACCCCCAGAATAGTACTAATGATACGAGGCTGTAGGGGATTAGTGAATAAATTACTGTTTTAAAGGATTAAAATCATGAATATCTGTTGTTTTAAAGTGTTATCAGTCAAAGATACTTCAGTAAAGTTTTACATCACAAGGATTAAGTTTTTGATAAATCTACATATCAAGTATTCTATATCAGCTGAAAGGATTAAGAAAACAATGTTATCTGAAGAACATCGCATGTCGAAAAAATGAAAGGGCAAAAAACAAAACAAAAAAACATTAATAGCAACAAAACCCATCACAGATTACTGTTAGATGGCTGTATATTATCTTAGGTCTTATTTTATTCTTTATATGGTCAGTACATTAAGTAACTGACAGTTATATTTTCGGATCCACCATTTTATCATCTTCATATGTAATCTCGAAACGTAATATGGCCGCTTTGGCTTTTCATCTCTGAAGCTCAGCACTTAAGTGAACCAACTATACTTCGCTATATTTGCAAGCAAAAAAAGTGTCTGATCGAAGTTACTCGGGAGAGAGCTAATGGTTAGTTAGTTTGTTTGAAGTTAAGCATAATGCTACACAATGGGCTATCTATGCACTGCCCACCACGGGTATCGAAACCCGGTTTCTAGCATTGTAAGTCCGCAGATATGCCGCTGTGGCACTGGGGGGGGGGGGGTAATGGTTAGAGTTACGTTCTGAGAATCGAAGGGTTCAAGGTTTGAGACATGATGTCCACGTTCCACATTTTCAGCTGTGGGCGCGTGATAAAAGTAGTAGCAAATTCCATTATTCAGTTCAAAGGGCCGAATAAGGCCCTTGTCCTCTAGCTGGTTACCCGTTATTTGATTCAAAGAGTCGGACAAAGTCCTTGCCCTCTAGGGGTCACTTATAATTCGGTTCAAAGGGCCGGACAAAGTCCTTGCCCTCTAGGGGTCACTTATAATTCGGTTCAAAGGGCCGGACAAAGTCCTTGCCCTCTAGGGGGTCTCTGACCTTTCCGTTTAGCCTACATACTACGGTGCCGCTCAGACTGAAAATTCAAATTCCATTTCTTGGTCAACATTAATTATGGTCAACATTAATTATCCCGTCAAGTCTCAAGTATTATGCATCCTAACGACTCCCTGAAAGCTTACAATAATTAATACAAATAGCCATACTGGAAATTTAGAGTATTACGAAATGGCGATGATCAGCTTTTGAATAAGCCATTAAATTGTATTTTTGTTACAAATCAAATAATTACCCAAGGAAAATATAATAAAAAAATCATGATGGTTAGGCTAAACCTTGGAGCAAATGAGATTTTTAGAATTTCCAAAAACCTAATTTATTTTACTGACGACAGCTACTCTTTAATATATCAGTAGGCATTAAAACTTACATACAAAACATAATTTAAATGTTATTCACAGTAACTTAGTTTAAACAACACGATCGAAATAATTCATCTAACACAATTCTTGTGTTCTCTACAATAATCTGGTTCAAACAACTCGTGAGCAGTGATTCATCTAACACCTTTTATGTGCCCTCCAACGATAATCTAGTTCAAACAATTCGTCAGCACTAATTCACCTAACACCTTTCATGTGCCCTCAACGATAATCTAGTTCAAACAATTCGTCAGCACTAATTCACCTAACACCTTTCATGTGCCCTCAACGATAATCTAGTTCAAACAATTCGTCAGCACTAATTCACCTAACACCTTTCATGTGCCCTCATTGTAAAAT
>NW_013667146.1:170082-177241 GCF_000517525.1 Limulus polyphemus
TAGTGTCATTATATTGTAAAATATACATATAATTAGTGTCATTATATTGTAAAATATACATATAATTAGTTTCATTACATTGTAAAATATACATATAATTAGTTTCATTACATTGTAAAATATACATATAATTAGTTTCATTATGTACATATGATATTTTTAAAACTTGGCAGGTGTATTTAAGTGAACAAGTTTTTTCTTTATCCTTGTTTTAAAAGGGAAATTATTATATGAAATCTGTCTTTCTATCGTCGTTAAATTTGAGTAAGAAAGGAAAAAACGCGTTATTCTGATAGTTAAGTAAAACAAGTAATTTCATATCAGATTATTTACAGGTAAAAGTCCCAAATGTAAATGAAATGTACTTAAAATCAACAAAAAATATGTTTTCTAGTTCAATAAATATAGTGGCAAAGTAATCGTAATCTGAATATTGAATACCATACCCGTAGAATTAATTAAGCCTAAAGTATATGTATATTAATATTAATGAAGACTGCTTTTCTCGGGTAAAGAAAATTCACTTATAAATGTTAGGGTGATCTTCTTAATCGGTTTACATGGAATGTTTTTGATTTTCCACGAAATACTTGCCGTTCTTGATATTCTTCACAAGCCTACGTTCACATCAACTTTAATTTGTTATGGCTGATGAGATCTCGATTAGAGACTTTTAATTACATCTGTGAAAGACAAGCTGGAGATGTGATGGGATTACTGTCAAGTCTTATGAACTGCGAAAACATCTGGATATATCATGCAGCTCGAAGACACAGCAGACAAATCAAGTTTAAAAGCACGAGTTACGTGAAACATAAAAGTTCGGAAAATAATCATGATGTCTAGCAGAACTAAGAAAGACTAATATCAAGCATTTAAAAGAGAACTTTTAGAAAACTTCAGGCCTAAATTTGTTCATTAATAATTGGTGTCACGCTTTCTTCACGCATACGAATTCACTCCACGTTTTTTTTTTCTTTTCCCAAAATGTAAAAATCTGTTTTTATAAAGTTAAGGCGATAAAAAATATGAATACTTCCTTTCCTTTAAACTATCCTTTTAATAAAGTGAGATATAAGAAGTATCATTATTCACTGAATTTTGGATTATATATCCTTTTGCACTCTCTATAAATATACCTTCTTGCATAACTATACTCCATTGAACTTTGGATAAATATATCCCTTTGCACTTTGGATAAATATTATTGACCTCCTCAGAGGTAAATTACCGACGTTTAATAGAAATATGTGCACTGTTGACTAAACTTGCATATTTTTAGACCAGTTCTTGATGAATGTGTTTAGCGAACGAAATAAATACATAAACGTTGCGCTCACTTATTACCGAACGTTAATGCAGAGACTGAAGTTTTCTTGACAGCTCAGTGCACAAAGTTTCTATTTATACCTATTTATGACGTTGGTGAAGTTTCATTTAATTGAGAATTTAGTTGGTAAAAACGACTGCCTTTCCAAGAATCTACGTGAAGGCTAGCCATAGAATATCGATTATACAACCCTGATTGAAGATAAGCGTGAAGGCTAGCCATAGAATATCGATTATACAACCCTGATTGAAGATAAGCGCAAATAATTAAAATTTAATATCTGTTTGTTTATCCGTCCTTCCCGCTCGTTCTTTTAACTATCCATCTTTGTGCCCCCCCCCCCCAGTGGCACAGCGGTATGTCTGCGGACTTACAACGCTAGAATCCGGATTTCGATACCCGTGGTGGGCAGAGCGCAGATAGCCCATCGTGTAGCTTTGTGCTTAATTACAAACAAACATGCCCATCTTTGGTGGGTATAGCAAGTAGCTGTAAATACTTTTAACTAATCTAATGTCCTTTATATTTATATATGTTTTCCTCATTCTCTCTCTCTTTCGCTGACAAACTTGTCTGGGCTTGTTCCCTGAAACAAGGATTCGAAAATCCAGAAGCTACGAAGTTAAATCTTCGTATTTCATTAGCATTAGGTGCCAAACTTTGCTTCTTACGTTGTAGTAAATTTAATGTGTGTGTGTGTCTCTGCCTGAATGCTATTCCACAGCACATGCACTGCATAACTGTAGCTGTTTAGTATGAACGTCGAGCTACACGTTCTATTGCTTAAGAACAACACGATTCACCAGGAAAGAAGCCGACACTAGAGCGACATTCTAAGCGCAAGAAGCTTTTGCTAACGAGGTTCTTCGGAGGGAAAGCTCAATTAACTTAATAAATAAGAAAAGATTCGAGACACTGATTTGTTTTCATAATTAAGACGGAAAGAATCGAAGTTCATTAATTAAGTAGACGAAAAAATGTGAAACATGTAGAACGAAATATATTAATTCGTTAGGAAACATCCAAAACCACCTAAAGACAATGTGGACATACACATGGAGCCAGTTTCATGATCGTATCTGTTCTGGAGAGCCGGAGCCAGCCTGTCTAGCATGTTACTCATCAAGACTGCAGCCGTGCAGACGCATAACGCTTCGTGTACTGGGAGGGGGAAGGGGGGGGGGAGCCATTATTAAAGGCTCCATAATTTCATTAATGTTTGGTGAGAAAATTTCATTGTATATAAAACATAAAATATGGCTGATTCGCTCATCTTCAAAATATGTTTCAGAATTTTTGTATTATCGGTACACTCGGACATGAAATAATAAGAACGTGTGATTGCTGAGATACGAATCAAAGAATATTAATGTTAACATGGGCTGAAGTTTAGGTCAGTGGTTCTCAAAGTATGGTTCGAGGTTCTCCAGATGGTCAGAGGGCTGGTCTAAAATACAAGTCACTGATGAGTTGTTTTTTTCGGTGCGAAGCGAAGGTGGGTGTGGGTAGGGCCGGTAAGGTGGTGCTCGGGGTCTTTTGCGCCGCCGAAGTGGTCCGGAACGAAACAGTCTGAGGACCACTGGCTTAGGTTGTGTTGTATTTACGTTCATATAGGTGTATTAAAATTCAATGTGATATTCTAACTTAAGACAAAACACACGAAACTTAAAAGAATACTAAGTTTAAAATAATCGTGTTAATTCAGGCCCAGGTGAACGTGTTAGTTGTGTGAAACGTGTTGGAATTTCAACAGGCTTTTTTAACAAGCAACATTTCAATTCTCTCGGTATAACTGTTTTAGCATCGCAGTTCTCAAATGTCGATAAGTTACTGATCTACTTTCGAAAGAACTGAAACAAGTCTTTCAATTCTCTCATATGAAAAGTATGAATAATTGTGAACACATACATACAAAACACAAAGACGGGTATTCAGTCACGGGAATAGGTGAAAGAAAAAGAAGGAAAACGAAGTTAAAATGTGATGTCAAACACAAACACCATTCGGAACATTTAAACCAGCAAAGAAAGGATTATTAAATACTAGAGCAAAGAGTAAATATAAAAGAAGTGAAAACATTGACTTTTCTATGATAACTATCTATAAGCAACTGAAGACAATTATAAGAGCCAACATAAAAAAGTTGTTATTGGTTAAGAGCCAACATAAAAAAACAACAACTTGTTTGTTTGTTTGAAGTTAAGCACAAAGCTACACAATGGGCTATCTATGCTCAGCCCACCACGGGTATCGAAACCCGGTTTCTAGCGTTGTAAGTCCGCAGACATACCGCTGTGCCATTGGGGGGCAACAGCTTGTTATTGGTTATTAAATTATATCTTACCTCTGATAATTTTTGGTTTGGTTTGTTGTGAACTTCGCGCAAAGCTACACGAGGGCTATCTGCGTTAGCCGTCCCTAATTTAACAGTGAAAGACTAGAGGGAAGGCAGCTAGTCATCACCACCCACCGCCAACACTTGGGCTACTCTTTTACCAACGAATAGTGGGATTGACCGTCACATTATAACGTCCCCACGGCTGAAAGGGCGAGCATGTTTGGTGTGACGGGGATTCGAACCCGCGACCCTCAGATTGCGATCATTTTTTAGAATAATAATGAAACTTTATACAAACACAGGTATCGACTAAAAGAAAGGAGTTGACTCGGATGGTAAATCATGAAAAACAAGCTGCAAAAGTCGAAGAAACAAACTAATTTATCAAGGTATCTGCCATGATTATTATACTATTTATTTATTGTTACACTGCAGAAATAATTGGACGTTTAATAGCACCACATCGACCTCAGTTAACATTGGTAAGTGTATGGAAACAAGTTATCTCATTACACAGTCTTAGAAGTTAATCCAAGTATATTTTCATGCAGAGCAGCTTTAAAACCTACTAAAGCCAGCATTAGCTAATACACTTACTAAATGTGACTTCTATATGAAACTACGACAACATGCCACCATGCAAATAATCATAAAGTAGGCTTATCACACACTAAGCCTACTTAGGTAGTGACTTATTTCCGTGGTTTATCCGTATGATCTGCTTTCAACTTCAAAACAGTAATTTTTATCCGGTAATATTACCTATTAACTTACATGATATCTTAATGAGAGCCCTCTTAAAAACAGTAGTCGATACCGGGTAATATTATCTATTAACTTACATGATATCTTAATGAGAGCCCTCTTAAAAACAGTAGTCGCTACCGGGTAATATTATCTATTAACTTACATGATATCTTAATGAGAGCCCTCTTAAAAACAGTAGTCGATACCGGGTAATATTATCTATTAACTTACATGATATCTTAATGAGAGCCCTCTTAAACAGTAGTCGATACCGGGTAATATTATCTATTAACTTACATGATATCTTAATGAGAGCCCTCTTAAAAACAGTAGTCGATACCGGGAAATATTATCTATAACTTACATGCTATCTTAATGAGAGCCTTCCGACTGTGAGACCGACCGGTTGACGACCACGAATGACACACGCAGTGAAAACCATTTGAATCTTCAGAGTCTTTCACGTCTTCCCGGGTGACATCCACCGAAACCTCCAATTGGCGGATGCCGGTCATGGGGTCTACATACTGTTGTTGACTATGTTGACGGTCATAGACTGGATTACCGTTGCATTCAAAGTAGATCTGGAGGGCGTGGCGGACCTTACAGTGGAGGACAGCGGGTTTGTTTCTTACTATGTAGCTATCTTGGGGTTCCTCCACGAAGATAGGTACAATGGAAGGTTCAGAATCTTCTTCTGGCAGAGGGTCCAATAAGAATCCTCCTAGACAATGAAGACAAATGTGGAAATTACGTTTTGTTTTCCTTACCAACATATCTCTGGGGAAATTAAATTTGTGTCAATATATCTACATAGCCAAACAATTTGTGTACAAACAATTCGGATATCATCAACTGGGGGTTAAACTACTTTAGTACAAGGAGTATAAGATAAATCAAGCTAGTTAACTCAGTGTTTGGTTGTTACTGTTAGGTAAGGTAATGGTACAGGCAAAGTTAAATAATGTGTTGGTTGTTACTGTTAGGTAAGGTAACTGTACAGGCAAGGTTAAATAATGTGTTGGTTGTTACTGTTAGGTAAGGTAACTGTACAGGCAAGGTTAAATAATGTGTTGGTTGTTACTGTTAGGTAAGGTAATGGTACAGGCAAGGTTAAATAATGTGTTGGTTGTTACTGTTAGGTAAGGTAATGGTACAGGCAAGGTTAAATAATGTGTTGGTTGTTACTGTTAGGTAAAGTAATGGTACAGGCAACGTTAAATAATGTGTTGGTTGTTACTGTTAGGTAAGGTAATGGTACAGGCAAGGTTAAATAATGTGTTGCCTCATCGCTAGATAAACTCAACATTATCTACAACGGCAAACAATTAACGTGTGAACGGAGTTAAAGTTAAACATACCTATAACATCAAACTACGAAGTGGTCAACACATGTGTAATGTTTTATTTGTTGTTAAGTACAAAGCTAAACAATGGGCTATCTGTGCTGTGCTCACCACGGGTGTCGAAACCCGGGTTTGAGTGTTAAAAGACTTCAGAGTTACTTCTGAACCCCACTGGGGGTTCATGTAAGGCCAAAACAGTTGAAACCCAGCAGTGCTAGGTAAGGTCTACATATCTGCAGAACTAAAAAAAACTTAAGTATCAGTAGCACTGAAAAAGCACCACCAATATTATTATGTAACGTGTTTGATTGCTTTGAAAATTTCTGATCGTTTAAATAGATTTTTTAATTACTTAACAGAAGACACGTTTACAGACGACTGCCAGAAAGAGTCGTAAGTTACTTTTCCTGAGACTTTAATAACCAGCGACAACATTAAAAAAAAAAGCTTTCCGTTTCCTGAGCTTAATGTATGTTTCACAACTCTTTTTACAACAACTGTTACATATACAATCGTGAATATTCAGTGAAAAAATCGTCGAAAATCCGGATCCATTCGGTGACGAAAAGATTAACATCAAAGTACGTTGCAAGAAAGTAATTATCCACTGATTTTCCTTAATGGTGTTCGTAAGTTCATCAATCAATCCCTGTTTTACAAATGAGAAGAGTTCCGAAGAAAGAAAGAATCCGTCAGTCTAATCTTATAACTGACCCATTATCAATATATTTGAAGGCGAAGTAAACATAATCAACATTTAACACATTCCTTCTATCTATGAATAAAAATTATGGAATTTAGCCTAAATTAAGATTATATATATTTAAATAATGGTTAAAACAGAAGTACTGCACATAGGTTTTATCACCAGATGTCTCTCTGTGGGAATAAAGGAGTATTCTCGCCTAAATCAGACGTTTCCAGACTAACGTTGTTTAGTTTACTTGCCTAACTTTCAGAGCTAATTAAGACTTCTTTGTGATTTAGTTATAAATGTTGACTGCCGTCATTGCAAACCTTGCTCTACCCTATTGTTCAAACTTTGGTCTGGACCAAACGTTTCTTGTGGTTTGGTTATGTATGTTGACTGCCGTCATTGTAAACCTCGCTTTACCTTATAATTCAGATCTTAGTCTGGACCAAAAGTTTGTTGTGGTTTCTGCGGAATTGGATGCGAACCATGAACCCTCGGATTCACAGTCCGGGTACACTAACCACTAGGGCACGACCTGTTCTGGACTTTAATACCAATTTGTGTACATGAAAACTAATAAATAGTTATTTCTTTGCAACTGATATTAAATTCTTAACCCTAAGTTCACGACTTAACCAGGATCAGATTGGTGACAAATCTGGTATATATATATATATATATATATATATATATATATATATATA
>NW_013667146.1:178241-179759 GCF_000517525.1 Limulus polyphemus
TCTTTTACAGAACAAACACATGTCGATATGATTTAACTCCATATTTTTTCTAAAAACCTTGTGAAGATTTATACATTTTATTGTTGAACTTAAACATAGAAACCTCTTTTTGGAATTACTGAGGAAGTTTAAAACAAAAAACGTATTTCTTTCAATATTCAGTCCGTTGATTCCTTTCTTTGTTTCAGAATTTCCCTCCAAATCTACACAAAGGACTATCTGGCCCCTAATTTTGAACTGTTGGACTAGAGAGAAAGCAACAAACCAATGGCAGCTATTATCAACTCTCGTCTGACCAAATACCGGGATATGACCGTCACTCTTATAGCACATCTACAACATCAAAGTATGGGGTGCATTCTGGTAGCAACGGGACACGAACCAGAGAATATAAGATTAACAGTACGACCCTCAAAGTTTTTTGAGCATCAAACGTGGAGTAAAAACTCTGCATTCATTATTTAAAAACAAAAACGAAACAAATATCCAGTGTTTCAATATAGATATTGTAGAATTATTTACAAATATTATCAAAGAAAACTTATCGAAATTAGAGTCAAACGCCTGGGTTGAGAATTAGCTATGTCAATCTGATTTGATTCTTAAGATGAGTTACTTAGAAGTATTAATGGTTAAGTAACAACAGACCTTTCATCTTCTGATTAAATAAAAATCTAACACACATTATTAATATATTACATTTATTATTTAGTGCTCGGCCAGTGTTTCTAATGGCTGTTACATAAATATCGTTAAACTTCTTAATTAGTAACGTGAGAAGGAACAGGTTTTTAGCTTGTTTTTAATATACTTGTCGATAAGAAAATGACCGACGTTGATTTGAACTCTTTTTCTTTCGTATAGTACAAAGCATAGGTGTTTATTGACTAAACGCTGTATTCTGATTACAGAGGGCCAACTTTCAACGAACATGGGAATTACTCATGTTCTGATGCGTATAAGTAAAAAAAAAAAAAGTAATAAAATTAAAAATGCCAACCTGTCACCTTAAATATATTCTAATTCTAACTAATGGAGGGTGTACACTTACACTCAATTAAGTAGCGCGTGAATAACCGTATCGTCTGAATATTCCGTAAAAAAAAAAAATCAAATTTATCTAAGACGATTATAAAAAGGGGGGATTACAACTACAAAGTAATTCAAGATCGTGATTTGTTTTGGTTTTATTTGGGGGAGGGGGTGGGGGAGTATAAAGTTTTATCTTGAATTATTTTGTTAAATGAACCAAGTTATTTATTTATTTTTAATCCAAGGATTATTAAAACTTGTAAAAAATGGGGAAGGAAATTTATCAAACATTCTTAATTTAAAACTTAATTTCATGTTAATATTAGCGTTGCTCCAGAGAGAATCGCGTTACATCAGAAACTGAATAAGTAAACACTGATTTCGCGTCATTTTCATTACTAGGTTCATTTCTTGGTGGCCCGGCATGGCCAGGTGGTTAAGGCACTCGAATCGCAATCTGAGGGTCGCGGGTTCGAATCCCCGTCA
>NW_013667146.1:180759-181581 GCF_000517525.1 Limulus polyphemus
TCTCACTATTCGTTGGTAAAAGAGTAGCCCAAGAGTTGGCGGTGGGTGGTGATGACTAGCTGCCTTCCCTCTAGTCTTACACTGCTAAATTAGGGACGGCTAGCGCAGCTAGCCCTCGTGTAGCTTTGCGCGAAATTCAAAAACAAACAAACATTTCTTGGTTCGTTGTTCAATATAATATTGGTATGATCCGTGTAAATGTTAAGGTAAACATACAAACGAAATTTATGATTAAACTCACACATCTACAATCATTTGACTTACAATGACGTTGCTGGAACAACTCAGAAGTACAAATAATAATTATGTCCCAAGTGCCCCCCCCCCCCAGTGGCACAGCGGTATGTTTGCGGACTTACAACGCTAGAAACCGGGTTTCGATACCCGTGGTGGGCAGAGCACAGATAGCCCTTGTGTAGCTTTGTGCATAATTAAAAACAAACAAAAATATCCCAAGCCTTCAGATCCACCTAACACTACAGAACCCAACATAACTATAGTTGGTATACAATACATTCATGTTAAATATGTGTATGAAACATATGTCACAGACAACCCACATATCATTGTACGCAGTATTCAACTCAGTAATATATAAATAGTATCAAACCCAGTTATATACTTCAAAAAGTATTAACCTTGCTATATATATCGTATAAAATACTTAAACTACTTATATATTGTCTACAGTACTCAACCCAATTATATGCTGTCTACAGTACTCAACCCAATTATATGCTGTCTACAGTACTCAAACCACCTATGAATTGTATATAGTACTCAACCCAGCAATATATATATATATATATATATATATATATT
>NW_013667146.1:182325-184064 GCF_000517525.1 Limulus polyphemus
TATATCTTGTACACGCTACTCAACTCGCCTATATATATATAATATATAGTTGAGCTGAGTAGTGTGTAGAATATATATTGCTGGATTGAGTAGTGTGTAGAATATATATTGCTGGATTGAGTAGTGTGTACAATATATAGTTGAGTTGAGTAGTGTGTACAATATATAGTTGAGTAGTGTGTACACGATATATTGCTGGATTGAGTTGTGTGTACACGATATATTGCTGGATTGAGTTGTGTGTACACGATATATTGCTGTATTGAGTAGTGTGTACACGATATATTGCTGGATTGAGTAGTGTGTACAATATATAGGCGAATTGAGTAGTGTGTACAAGATATATTGCTGGATTGAGTAGTGTGTACAAGATATATTGCTGGATTGAGTAGTGTGTACAACAGTGCCAAAGCCTCTGGACCCCTATTTATTTGTACACAGCAGATAGTTCCATGTCTTTGCACTAGAGCAAACAAGCCCCTATTTATTTAAACGACTAGGACTAGTTCCTATTTTAGACGTACCCTTAGTATACTGTCGGTAACTCCTAGGAAACACTCACGACGAAGAAACTAGAACGTTATCTGTAATCTGTGTATTTTTATCATATTAACATTATCGTTAATATTTAAAAGTTGATATTAATTTAAATATTTTTAAATTACGTTTTGATTTAAAACATTAGTAATAACATATTGTGTAACCCGAGTTTTTTAATTAGAAAAAAACAAAATCCATCTTGTATATTAATTTTTAACTTAGACTTATTAGCCATCAAAAAATTGTTAGCGCTTTTCTGTTTATTTTCTGTACTGAAGAGCAGCCAATGATGCTACGAAACCGGTTAAATAAAGGAAAGGATTGGAGTTTTTTTTTATTCAAGTGAAACCACTTTGTATTACAGTTTACACACACACACACACACACAATAAACAACCAAACTCTTCTCCTGTATCTCTCTTTATATACATAATGTTTTATATATAATTGTACTCAACAAGAGCTTTGTGTAGTTATAGGCTTAACTAAAGCGATTGTGGTATTCAGACTTGATATAAATCACACACACAAAACCTAATTAATAGCAATATGTTTACATGTATAACACAACGAACCGAGTACACTTATATACTATACTTAATCGAATTTTACGTATGGCATGTAGACTAAACCTATTACATCTGTAAAGCATAACGCACAAACACGTGCTCTGTACAGTTAAGACCGTTATCGCCTTGACCATTATCACCGCCGTCCACACGCACGCTATTAAAATACTCAACCGTGAGGTAAACATATTTTTTGTTATACGTGTGTCGGGTGGCAAGGTGTGTAAACGATCGGTACGCATCAGCTATTTAGTTTGCCACCATAAGAAAGCCGAGTATATAAGTTAACCCTGAAATTACCGACTGTTTTTCACTGTTCATATACTGCAATATATAATATTAAGTAATTTTATATTTTTGCCTGTAAAAAAACTAACCAAATAAATTAAGCGAAATTATTAATTTTCTATGCGAAACACATTAGGAGTACCCTAGCGGTAATTAATGGGACTAATTACAATATTAATGCTGTCTTTGGGTTTACATTTTGTTTTTTCTGTGTTACTCGTGTGCTATCAGGGACCTGCCGCCAAGAAAGTCACGAACTCGTGCAATTAGGTGCACAAATAGTTTGTTTTTATAAGCACGAAACGACACAATGGGCAATCTGTGCTGTGCCCATCACGGGTA
>NW_013667146.1:184975-187503 GCF_000517525.1 Limulus polyphemus
ATTTTGATACTTTCACGTGAAGGATTAACTGATCATGAAAGTATTTTGTAACTTTCACGTGAAAGATTAACTCTGATCATGAAAGTATTTTGATACTTTCACGTGAAGGATTAACTGATCATGAAAGTATTTTGTAACTTTCACTTGAAAGATTAACTCTGATCATGAAAGTATTTTGAAACTTTCACGTGAAGGATTAACTGATCATGAAAGTATTTTGTAACTTTCACATGAAGGATTAACTGATCATGAAAACATTTTGAAACTTTCACGTGAAGGGTTAACTCTGATCATGAAAGTATTTTTGAAACTTTCACGTGAAGGATTAACTGATCATGAAAACATTTTGAAACTTTCACGTGAAAGATTAACTCTGATCATGAAAGTATTTTGAAACTTTCACGTGAAGGATTAACTCTGATCATGAAAGCATTTTGAAACTTTCACGTGAAGGATTAACTCTGATCATGAAAATATTTTGAAACTTTCACGTGAAGGATTAACTCTGATTATTAAATCGAGTGGGTGATCCAAACTTACATTTAGGGGGATTTATTATAATAGTTTTAATGTTTAACATTCTGGGTCCAAAGAGTTTCATCATTTATCTCGTATTTTCGATAGAAACTATATTTCATTAATTGATTTTACATTTAGTACTAACTATGTTTGTTTAGTAACAACTAGTAATTACTATTGAGCCGAGTGTTGAGTTTGAAACGTGTTATAATTATTAATTACTGTATGTCTGATATTGTCGAGTTTGAAACGTGTAACAACTGGTCCCTGTTGTTAAACTACGATTGTTGAAGTTAAAAAGTGTAACAACTGGTCCCTGTTGTTAAACTAAGTTTGTTGAATTTAAAACATGTAACAACTGATCCCTGTTACACGAAGATTGTTGAATTTAAAACATGTAACAACTGATCCCTGCTGTTACACGAAGTTTGTTGAATTTAAAACTTGTAACAACTGATCCCTGTTACACTAAGTTTGTTGAATTTAAAACTTGTAACAACTGATCCCTGTTACACTAAGATTGTTGAATTTAAAACGTGTAACAACTGATCTCTGTTGTTACACGAAGATTGTTGAATTTAAAACGTGTAACAACTGATCTCTGCTGTTACACGAAGATTGTTGAATTTAAAACATGTAACAACTGATCTCTGCTGTTACACGAAGATTGTTGAATTTAAAACATGTAACAACTGATCTCTGCTGTTACACGAAGAGTGTTGAATTTAAAACGCGTAACAACTGATCTCTGCTGTTACACGAAGATTGTTGAATTTAAAACATGTAACAACTGATCTCTGCTGTTACACGAAGAGTGTTGAATTTAAAACGCGTAACAACTGATCTCTGTTGTTACTGGGCTCACTCTCTTATATTGTATCAGGCAGACGGTAACACTGTCTATGTAGGGATTGTTTATCGAAATGATATTTTAAATATCTATTCAATAGGTCATCAGAGCTTTACAAAATTATACAGTGTTTTCTTTTATAACAATAAGTATCTAATGTCCGAGTCACAATTTCTGTAAATGTCATAGCAAAAAGTTTGAATTTCTTGTTCTTTTTTATTACATGATAACTCAAAAACCAAAACAATGGTGTCAACCAATTGCATTGGGGAGACATGGTTTCAAACGGAGTATTCGCTTGTACAAGTATTATTAGTAATTTAAAAAATCATAATTCTGGTGTAAACGATTTTATCATTACCCCTTGAAGTTAGGTTTCTTACTGAAATTTGGTGTTCCTTTAAAAAGCTTAAGTTCAGGGTGAAACAAGAATTACCAGCCAATAATAGATAAACAATAAATATTACAGTTGGAACCTCATTGTATTTAGAACATGTTTATAAATACAACCTTCCTATGTCTATTGAAACACTGCATTAAAAAACAACAACAAGCAAACAAATAAAATAAAAAAACTTTTCGAAAAAGGAAGTAAATGTAGGGATGGCTAATATCAATCCTTCAACAACAATGTAAACAAGATAGTAGATGGTAATTCTTGCCTGTGCTATTATGTAGGGATGATGCAAATACCATCCCAACTACATTGTTTTCGAAGGATTGATATTAGCCATCCCTAATTTTACTTCCTTTTTTGAAAAGTTTTTTTTTACAACTTTTATTTGGACTGCTTTTATCCAACTTTTGTAACTCTGTTCTTCTAATGGTGTGTTACTATCCAATTATTTTATCACAGCTCCTCTAATGGTGTGTTACTATACAACTGCTTTAATACAACTTTTGTAACTCTGTTCTTCTAATGGTGTGTTACTATCCAATTATTTTATCACAGCTCCTCTAATGGTGTGTTACTATACAACTGCTTTTATCCAACTTTTGTAACTCTGTTCTTCTAATGGTGTGTTACTATCCAATTATTTTATCACAGCTCCTCTAATGGTGTGTTACTATCCGATTATTTTTATCCAACTTTTGTAACTCTGTTCTTCTAATGGTGTGTTACTATCCAATTATTTTATCACAGCTCCTCTAATGGTGT
>NW_013667146.1:188221-195482 GCF_000517525.1 Limulus polyphemus
GGGCGTAAACCGAAACGACTAAATCAAGATGATGGTCGAAAGTTGGGGCGTAAACCGAAACGACTTTATTGGGTTGATGGTCTACAGTTTGTGCGTAAACCGAAACGTCTTCATCCAGATAGATGTATGGTCCACAGATTGTAAGTAAAGCGAAAAGATTACATCGAGATGTGTGGTCTATTGTTCGGGCTTAAACCGAAACGATTTCATCGGAATGACTAGTTTATCGTTTCTATATATCGTAAGCTATATATATATAAATTTCCAGTTAGTCGTTCTCATAACCAACACAAAAAGGAGAACGTCGGAGCTATGGAAATATCCCAGGTTATACACTCTTAAGCATGAAATATTATTGATAATTTCAATACAAGTAACTTCGTGTATAAATACTTGAGAATAACAAATTAAAACTTATACTTACTTGAAGAACATTGATAAATGTTTTTACTATCTTTATCCAAACAACAATTATCTTACTTTCGCAAAACCATAAATGAAAATGTTCGAGAAATTCAGGTTTTTTTGTAAGAAATATTCGAGAAAAAATCCGTGTCGTGGACGAAACAACTTCGTTACGAAGAGCCAGTTTGATTGATAGGAAAATCAATGATAGAATAAATTGAAGTTAATATTTCTATTCTGAACGCATAAAAATCAAACATATTTAAAGGTTCTGTTTTCACCTGCACGAAAAAAACGAAACCCTAATTCTGTGCAGCGAAACCTACACTTACCATCTTTTATTGAATCTTGAGTTAGGCCTAATCTCAAAGCGGCCAACAACACGAGAAACGAGGAACACCTCCACATAACTGGGTAGACCCACACCGATGGCGAGACTTGGAGCCCTCCGGTGAACTTCATTCAGCGTACGGGCTACAGATTCGAAGAGCGGTGAGAACTCCGGAAAAAATTTTCAGACATCACAGGAACACGTGTCTTCGGATTTTATGTGTGTGTGTGTGTGTCCGAAGATCGAGGAGTGCTCCAAAATAATATCTTTAAACTCTGCAGCTCGGAAAATAACGAAAACTGCAGATTTTCTTCAATCAAATGTTACAGAAAAATTTCAAAGATGGCTTCATGAGTCGACGCTACGAAGGTTTGAAGTATATACGCTACCAGACTGGTTCAAACAACCTTTCTTAATCTCAAACTGGTGAAGGACGAAATGAGCCTAAATCCGGAATTCACGAAACTAGGCACATTATCTCTCGATTACACCAAATAAACGTTAAAACCGGTACTTTTGCTACATACATCAACCGAAATTGGTAAGTATCACAGAAACTGCTCTCGCACACACACACACACACAGTTACTTTCCTGATCTAGTTTCCACACACCACACGGGCACCACGATACCTGCACCTGTAGAAGACAACCGCAGTTACGGTCCGTTCTCAACAGCTTGCTCTTCACTTGTGACGGGCTGGCACACGGATAAATAACAGCGGGAGAACTACAGCGCAGACGCTTCTCCACGGACATGCCTAAGAGCAGTGGAATTTGAGCCGAGACCGCCCGTCCGGTTTCCCTGCTTGAGTGGTGGCTCAGATTTCATCACAAACAGAAAACGAGCCTAAATATTTGCTATTTATGCTCGAAATTTACCAATATTTTATATATTTTTACTTCGAGATCGCTCAAATTAAATTACGAATGAAAATTGTCTTTTAAAAAAAAAGGCTTTAGGCTACATTCGTCATTAAAACAACGCATAACGCGAGTGATTACTCGTACACTAACTTGATATTTATCTCTGAATTTCATTTCCTGCCTAAAGCACTTGCACGCTCCAGAAAAACTACAGGGAAGAAACAGAACATTGTGAAGCTGATAAGTATATCATTTCAACAGCTAACAAGAAGCATAAGACAAACAAACTTTAGCGTGACCTTCGCGGATTCGCAGACAAACAAATCAGAACGCAATTACGGTTATGCCAAAGGCAACGAACTAGAGGTAGGCGAAACACTAGACCCATTGTGTCTTCTCACAGCTTATTGATAGGCTTCAAATCCGAACATGCGATACTTCGTGTCAGACTTTCCGCGCTAAGCTACACGTAGCGCTATCCGGACATAGCCGTCTCTAATTTTCAATTGATAGGTTAAAGGATGGGTAGCCAGTCAACAGAACCACCGCTAACTCTTTGGCTACTCTCGTCTGACTGGATACTGAGATTTAACAGCTACTCTTATAGCGCTCTAGAGTGCGGAGCGCATTTTCGCGGAAACGGCCCGAGAATCGTAAATCATCAGCTTCACAGACCGAGTATGCTAGCCAGTAAGCCAGGTTCGACTTTACGTAATGATATGTTATCTTTATTCTACATTAAGATTGAATTATTAGTTAACACCTATTACATTCTTAAGAATGTACAAATCCGTTAATAATATTGTTGTATATTATTCGAAACACTAATTATTGTTGATTAACACCTATTACGTTCTTAAGAATGTACAAATCCGTTAATAATGTCGTAGTACATTATCCGAAATACTACTTATTATTGGTTAACACCTATTATGTTCTTAAGAATGTACAAATCCGGTAATAATATTGTTGTATATTATTCGAAACACTGATTTGTGTGCACGTGTCACTAATGTTTGATTTGTGTGCGTGTGTGTGTGTGCGCGTACATATACAATGTCCAGTAAGTCACGCATGTCCTGCCGATTTTTGTCCTCCAGGTGAACGTGGACGACCTGCACATCAAACACGTGTTTTCTGGCACGACAGTGAAGTAGAGAAACAAAAATGGATTTTCTCCAAACGGCGGCGACTTGTTTTCAAAGAAGGATAGGAAATCTTTGTGCCAATTAAAAACGCGCGCCCTGGCCATCCCTCATATCAGCACATAATGGGCTGACTGTGGCCTCAGTCTGCACTTAAAGCCGCTGATGATGGATGGCCGCTGAAACTGAACTCCCGCCCACTGGTTCACTGCTGACTAACCTTGTGCCCACAAATCTCGGACACTAGAGCGCACTCTCGCGGCATAGGTTGAACTTAAACTCGTTTGTTTATAGGATACTGATAAATGCACGGTTTCCTTTCTATACCCAACTTCCATAATACGTTTACTTCATTTTTTCAACGTTATTGTTTACCCTAATTTGTAATTATTTCACACACACCCTTGATCCTATTGCCTCACCGTTTTATTATTTTTTGCTTTTGAGTTTTTCATTTTGTCAGATTGCGTAAGTTATTAATCTATGCAATTTGAAAATTTAGCTACGCATATATAAGTGTCTTAGGCAAATTTCTTGACTTCTTCTGTCAGATAAACACAGCCATATGAAAATAATTTTAAATTTTAAAAAACAAATATTACTTATTATTTCAACTCACTTAATGTGAGTGTTATTCATAATAAGGAACGTTTAACACATCGTACCGTTAACATTTCACACGTTTCTACCCATAAACAGAAATCTGCCATATTTGTTAAACAATTCGTTAGTGCGAGATCGTATCAACTTTTTTAAGTAAACACAGTTTTAAAGGTAACACTGCTTATCATTACTTTACAGTTCCAATTCAGTATTCAGACCAAGTCAGTTTTCATGGTGCTGTTCTTAGGTTCGAGTCCCATTAAATCCTTTACTACATGTAGTAATACAGTATAGCTGGCAAATCATGTCGAGCGTAAGAGTAATCTTAAGCTCGAGGACGAGTGCTGACTGTCATGACATCGGTAATGCAGGGAGATAATTCCAAATTTCATGGCCGTCTGACACTGGAGCCTGAGATGGCTGCTTACCCTGACTTTATATATATATACGATACAGTAAGAAAGTCGTGTAGAGTTTCTGAATAAACCTAGGTTCAAAACCAGGCAATGACTTGTGCAGTTTCGACTGGAAAAGATACTGACTGCAAATATCCCATCATAGAGTTGTTCAAAAGATGCCGGGATTTTTCAGTTTCCATGACGTCCTTACGACAATGTTATGTACTAAAAAATATCGAGCCAGTTCAGCAAAAGAAACGTTTGTACTCGTACATTTCAGAGTGTTACTGTTCTCTGTCCGCGTTGTGATTTTGTTCACTAGGCAACAGCGAGTTGTTTGGTTGTTAAGCACAAAGCTACACAATGGGCTATCCGTGCTTTGCCTACCACGGGTATTGAAACTCGATTTTTAAGCGTTGTAAGCACGCAGACTTTCTGCTGAGCCACTGGAGTCGGGCAGCATCAAAATGACTATGTACAGTAACGTAACGAAATGCTCGAATTTCGCTTTTACTGAACTGGCTTAATATAATACTGTCACAGAGACGTCGACAAATTGAAACATCTACGCGCTTTCTAACAACGTTCTCTATGATGGTGACTCCCAAATCGCCCATTCTTTAATGAGGCCGATTTCTTCGGAAAGGTTATTGGTTTTTTTGAGCAGTTGTCCCAAAATGTGGTGACGACGCTGGTGAAACTGTCACATTGAGGAGATCACGACATTCTTTACAGACCCCCGTTTAAAAAAACCTTTGTCCAGCTGGCGTTTTGGTGTTTCTTGTAAGAGTTTATTTAATGTCACCGCGAGTTTCCACTAACCCTCAATATATCCACCAGCCCACCTTTTCTCCCCCTGCCTGCCATTAATTACACTTTGGGATGGATTGAGGTTGTAAAAAGCCTCATTGCAACTGGAGTATAAAAAAAATTGCTTTGTTCTTTTCTACTAAATAAGCACAACCCAAGTGAGCAAATTCGTGCCAGAATATTTGCCATTATGTAGTACGTTCAGTAAACAAGTTTTCTCTGCTGTTATAAAATTAATCTAGAAGGAAAAAAAATTGAAAAGATTTATTTCCTTTTGGTTATCGCAAAATCTTTGTTGATTCAACTTCTTTCGTTGTTTTTGTTGTTGTTTTCGAGATTTTCATAGTTTCCTTTCTATGAACGGACCGTTAATTCGAATCCGGAGTCTTAATCAAGAACATTCTACGATACTTTTGTTCAAATTGTGAGTTCAATAGTTTCATGTGCTTATTTCCTTGAAACACCACGTGCACTTGAAATTGATTTAAATTTCAGCCACTAATGACACTTAAATAAAGTCTGGAAAGAAACGAAAGAGCAAGAACAACAAAATCTAATTATCTAATAGTTTTTTTTGTTTTTTGGATATTTAAAAAAGAAAAAAACACTGTACAAATATGAAACATTTCTTTCTGATCATAATTAAAGTCAGACGTTTATGTGTTTAAGCTGCTTGCGTGGATTGTCTTATCAGCAAAAGTCGGCAGTTTGTACGGCAGATGAAGGAGCTGATTATAGAGTCGGGTGGACAGAAAATAAAGAAAATATGTGAATATAAGAACCACTACCGTACAGCTGTGTAGTTTCTTGCTTTCTTTGGCTTAGAGAGTTGTAGCAAACGATTAACGTGAGCTTATGTTCAACAGGCAGAATTCCAATGACCTTGTGCGTGGTGTAATTACAGTTCTCACACACATAGCACGATTATACCCATCCCGCCTGGCCCACGTCGGAGAGCTACACTGTTATTTGACTGTAGAGCTGAAAGCATTTTTCATATATAATGACACAAATTTTGTAACTCTAGTGATTAGCTTACGAGGGCTTTGCTGGTCTCTGCTACATCCGTACCTGGGGTAAAAAGAAGCATGCCTGTCTGTCTGTCTCACCCCCAGACGTTTCTCTTGTATTCCTGCTGATATTTCATATGTGTAGTTACGGAGGTTTTTTTAGTGCTGATTACAGAGCAGTGGCTAAGACCTCACTATCATTACATCTCCAGTACTGGCTAACAGTAACCAAAGTTAAAAA
The DNA here is from genome assembly GCF_000517525.1 of Limulus polyphemus. Classification (NCBI taxonomy): domain Eukaryota; kingdom Metazoa; phylum Arthropoda; class Merostomata; order Xiphosura; family Limulidae; genus Limulus; species Limulus polyphemus. Next base: position 194,031 of record NW_013667146.1, read on the forward strand.
TAATCTTTTTTTTCAACTTCCCCTTGCGGCTTGTTTCGTTCCTGCCATCAATGTCGTTATTATAAGTTCGTCAACTAAACCACATGTGTCTGAAGCATGAATTGTGCTTTTATTTCAATTGTTGATTGGTTTTCTTTATTTCGTTTTTTTTTTATCAGATGAAGAAGACTTTCAACACTAACATCTGTTTAACATATTTCGGGATAAACAAATACTTTAGAGAACCTAAACAGTAAAGTACTTGTGTATGGAAGCACATTATGTTAATACAGAAGTAAATCAACAAACAACGTCTTGTAATAACAGTTATATCTATTGTTAATAACGTGTAGTTTGTGTTTTCTACAATAAATAGCACTGGGCTTACAAGTTGTTGTTTGTTAATTTAAAAGTGCTTTAAGTGAACTGAAAAATCAACGCTGAGATCAAGCATTTCAATAGGTGAACTTAACATAATATTTTGGGACAACATGGGACCTATTGGTCCATCTCGGCTATTCCATCCTCAAAACTAAATTAAAATGATTAAGAAAAAATTTAAACCCAGCTCTTTTCATTAATATACTTATCAAGTTTTTTCTTAAACTCACTTAAATTTACTGCCTCTACAACATCTGAAGGCAACCCATTCCAAAGGCCAACCACCCTGTTAGAAAAATAAAACTGTCTTAGCTGAAGATGACTCCTATCCTGCCAAAATTTATATTTGTGTCCCCTAGTCCTACTATTCTCATTGCTAAATATGAAAAAAATATGATACATCAACACTATCAATTCCCTTTATAATATTAAACACCTCAATCAGATCCCCCCTAACTCTTCTTTTTTCAAGAGGAAACAATGAGAGATTTCAGCCTCTCATCGTATGACAACCCCCTCCATCCCAGGCACCATTCTAGTAACCCTCCTCTGAACCCTTTCCAACAATTCAATGTCCTTCCTAAGTTAAGGAGCCCAAGACTGAACACAATATTTCAAATGTGACCCAACCATTGACCTATACAATGAAATTATAACCTCTTTAAACTTGTATCCAATATTTCTGTAGATACAATCTAAAATCCTATTTGCCCTACCACTAGCAACAGCACACTGCTTGGATGTCTTTAGACTGATTGTCTATTACACCAAGATCCCTTTCCTTCATAACACTATTAAGGTTATTCCCATCCAAATTTTACTTATAATTAAAATTATGATAACCCACATGCATTATCTTGCATATATTATAAATAAAACCCATCTGCCATTTATTTTCCCAACTCACTAAATGATCTAAGTCCTTTTGTAAATCAGCAGCATCCTTATCACAGCTAGCAAAACCAGAGACCTTAATATCATCTGCAAATTTAAGCAATTTATTGACTATCCCTTCATCTATGTCATTGTTGTAAATCAAAAAGAGCAAAGGTCCTAAGACTGAGTCCTGGGGTACCCCACTTGTGATATTAA
>NW_013667146.1:196437-204193 GCF_000517525.1 Limulus polyphemus
AACCCTTTCAAAGAATGTTAAAAGATTTGCAAGGCAAGATTTTCCCTTATTTAAACCATTTTGACTATCCAATAAAATTCTAAAATTTGTTAAATGACTTTGCAAAGCATCTTTTAACAGACTTTCCAAATTTTTTCCCACAACTGATTAAAGACTAATGGGTCTATAATTACTGGGACAATTTTTATCACTTCCCTTAAAAGAGGAGTTACATTAGCTAACTTCCAATCCTCTGGTACTTGCCCACTATTCAAGGACTGACAAAAAATAGTAGCAAGTGGCTCACATATCCAATTCTTTAACCTCCTTCAAAACCCTTGCGCTTTAAGTGAATTAAACGGAAATCTTAACGCTGAGGTCAAGTATTTCAATATATGAATTTAAAAGTGCTTTAAGTGAACTGAAATATCAACGCTGAGATCAAGTATTTCAATATATGAATTTAAAAGTGCTTTAAGTGAACTGAAATATCAACGCTGAGGTCAAGTATTTCAATAGATGAATTTAAAAATGCTTTAAGTGAACTGAAATATCAACGCTGAGGTCAAGTATTTCAATAGATGAATTTAAAAGGGCTTTAAGTGAACTGAAATATCAACGCTGAGGTCAAGTATTTTAGCTATTTCTATACTCACTATAGCCACAAATCTATATTTTTGGAGAGAAACTTGCTAGATTCATGTCATCAAAATATCAACATTCAGAAATAATAAACTCCCATAGTCAGGGCTAGTTCAAACTTACTGGAGACTAATTGGCTAATGTATTTTTAGGGGACCATCGATGAATTAATTGTATGTATTTTTCAAAAAAATTAAGGTCGGTAGGGTCTCGCAAAGCATTTGGGCTCTGTGGCCGCAGCCCCTTCAGCCCTCGTGTTAATCCGGCTCTGCGGACAGTAGCGTACACAAAACCAATCGCCTGGTTGCTTTTTCATCTTTTTCGACAGTTCCGAGTACGTTATACAGTATGTAGTTTAAGGGTTAGAAAATTAAGAAGTATGCTACAAGTTGCGCTGTATTTCAAGAATAAATAACCTATAAACTAAGCCTTTATATTGTGAAACCGGGTAAATGCTGTAAATTTTGCTGAACTTAACAGGATTAAAAATGTATATATTGCTTATGACAAGTTCACGTTGAAGCGTATAATAATAAATTATGAAAATGAGAGCTCTCGCCTTAGAGAAACGTTGTACACAACGGAAACTAAAGAAAATCGTTCGTTCTCGTACTGTTATGTACATTGGTTTGGTTGTTGTTAATCGCAAAACCACACGACGTGCTAGCTATGCTCTGCCCACCACGGGCATCGAAACCCGATTTTTGGCGTCGTAAGCCTGCAGTGTTACCACTGAGGCACTAGGGGAGGAGGGCATTAAGTATAATACATATGATAAACTAAGTCAGTTATATCAAATAAAAAGATGATCATGAACTGGTTACTCAGATGAAAACAACGACAACAAAAAATTTCGAGTCATGTTTTCATATAAAGAAATTTGTAAGAGCAAACTAATTGCTTTCCAAAGATGTGAATGTTAAGATCAGGCGAGACTCTAACCCACAGCTCCAATTATGGGCTAAGTTAGTTGGCTAAAGCATCTGCTTGATAAGCAGAGTTGTGGATAGCGATCTCTCTTTTTTTTTTCTTCCAGAATTTGTTTGTTGTTAAAAGCAAAGCTATACAATGGGATGTTTGTGTTCTGCCCATCACTGGTATAGAAACCTCACTTTTAGCGTTGTAAGTCCCCAGATAAGTCACAGAGGACTTTTCCCAGCAAGCATCTGAACCTCACAAAATGATGTGCCGCCCTCTAAGTTCCATTGTTTAAAATAAGCTACAAGTATATCACAAACAAGATGAAGTAAGTATCATACTGTTAAAAGGTACCCCGCTAACTTATTTTTAGTTTAGGACATCGTAGTGTATTAATTTAGCTAATCTCGCTAACTTATAGGACATTTTCAGTTTAGGAGCTAATCTCGCTAACTTAGTAGAACATTTTCAGTTTAGGACATCGTAGTGTATTAATTTAGCTAATCTCGCTAACTTATAGGATATTTTCAGTTTAGGACATCGTAGTGTATTAATTTAGATAATCTCGCTAACTTATAGGACATTTTCAGTTTAGGACATCGTAGTGTATTAATTTAGCTAATCTCGCTAACTTATAGGACATTTTCAGTTTAGGAACTAATCTCGCTAACTTAGTTGGACATTTTCAGTTTAGGACATCGTAGTGTATTAATTTAGCTAATCTCGCTAACTTATTAGGACATTTTCAGTTTAGGGTGTAGTAGTGTATTAATTTAGCTAATTTCTAGATAGAGTTGGTAAAGCAAAACATTGTGATTTGTTTTTTCATCGGGTTATATGATCGAATTCTTGATACTGAGGCGATTGTCTTAGATGCAACTGAACAAAACTGAGCCACTAGGGTGTCGAAAACAACTTTAAACGAAATTGTTACATTGCAGTGAAAGTTTATTACAACTAACTATAGGCTAATGCGCAATCTCGTTCCACAAACAACAAATCTTAGCAGTAGAGTTATTTTGTTTGTTGTTTTTGAATTTCGCGCAAAGCTACACGAGGGCTATCTGCGCTAGCCGTCCCTAATTTAGCAGTGTAAGACTAGAGGGAAGGCAGCTAGTCATCACCACCCATCGCCAACTCTTGGGCAAATTTATACCAACGAATAGTGGGATTGACCGTCACATTATAACGCCCCCACGGCTGAAAGGTGCGAGCATGTTTGGCGGGACGGGGATTCGAACCCGCGACCCTCGGATTGCGAGTCGAGAGCCCTAACCACCTGGCCATGCCGGGCGAGTTATTTTGAGAATTCATTCAAACATAAATCCTACTAGACCAGGTCGTCCTTGTTTTACCGAAGAACTTTCTCAAAATGTCACATGTAGTCTCTTGTGTGTTTCCAAGTGTTCATCTTTTTATTTTTTAATACTTCACGAGTCGTTGCAGAGGTAAACCGTTCTTGAAGTTAAGGTTTAATAGAAAAAATATTTTGGACGTTTAGCTTTAGTAATACAAGACCGTGGATTCGTGTGGCAACAACAACAAAAAAAATGTTTTTCACGATTGTATTCGATTATTTGAAGTGATTTCTACTTATGCTTAATTCCTCAAAACGTATACTGAGTAAAGTAACGAAATCTGCAAGCTGGCAATGAAGGTGTAGTAACATCCGCCCCCAGTGAGAAACCCGAAACCATCGTGAAAATGGCGTCACAAATATTCACGTCTAAAGAAAAAAAAAAAAATCGATGTTGATTGATAAGTCCATTGTTACAACCCCAAAGAAGGACATTCCTTAAGGCGTGTTAGGAACGAGTTGGATTTCAGTCCATGCATGGCAGCACGTGTGTTGATGGACATCTTCTTGGCCTATATTCATGAGTAAATTTATAAATTGATGAAAACAAATGTTTAAAATGGTATTAATCCACAAAATGTTAAGCCTCATTTTGCGTGTCTGTGAAGTGGCCCATTTATAACTTTTGAAACGTAAGTATTTATACTATATATATACTTGCATGTATAGAAGTTTGGCTTCCGTTGATTCGGACTTCATTCAGTTCTAATAAATTCTGAGTAAAAGTAAATAGGATTGTTGTTTGTTTCTTTTTAGAGCAGAGCCACACTGGACTACCTGGTGTGTCCACCGCAGGGAATTGAACCCTGGATTTTAGCATTTTAAGTCCGTAAAGTTACCGTTGTCCCGTGAGCGACAAAAGTAAAGAATAATGTATTACAATATGCAACCATACTATATCTCCTATAACCAGTGCCGTCGAGGCCTTTCGCCTAATACCAATGCTCATCAGGCCGGTTTAGATACGACAGATACAGTAGTGGTTGAGACACTATTTATATTATCAATTTGTGTGAATAACAGTTGTTACGGTGTGAAATAGGTTAACCTGTGGAATATAATTTTTTTTATCAATTTTATGCGAGTCATTTACAAATATACAACTCCAACGTTGTGAACGGAAAAGCTGGGATTGTAGGAGTCTACATAGTGGTACTCACATCGTCAGATAATTTTAATGTCTAACTGTTTCTTTCGTAAAAATCAAGCATATTAGGGTTAGGTAAAAAAACGAACAAAAAACGTTGAGAATTGCCCTCTATGTAGCTTGCTGCTACTTTAGCTATGAAAGTATATGCATGATGTTATTGTTTATATTCACATCTTATACCCTTTCAGTGGGAAAAGTGATCGCGGTCATCTAGCTTTCCAGTTGGGTTTAGTATTGAATTTCATCTTTTTTTTTCATTGTGTAATTTGCGAAAAAAAAAAACTATCAAATATCACTTCCTTCGTGGTAGATACGTAAAACCCGAAAGTACTGCAATAGACAGACAGAGATAAAGAAAGAGATTAGGTCCTAGGGAAACTCTTCACACAAGAGACGCTTATACCAGAATAACAGCTGGAGTAATGAAGCAACTCAGATTAGGAAACAGTTCTCGTATTGTCCATATCGTCAAAAACATTTCGGAGTTTTCTCTCGAGGCATGTTGTGTTATTTGAAAGTAAATAATGTCAGAGCCAAACAATCGGGGAGGTTGATTAACCTGGGATGACGGGAGGATGGATACTGTGGAACTGAAAAGAGAAAGTTGTTAGAAGTCTTTTCTGGTAAACAAAAAATACGACTTGGTAGGTTCTCCATCTTGTCTGTATGATTATGTACAATATGTCAGTTAAAGATCTTTCTACTTGGACTACAGAACCAAGAAGTGAAGGTGTTGCTAATCAGATTACAGTTCCAGGAGGTGGGACACTACTACTCAGCTACTGTAGCTCCAAGAAGTGAGGGTGTTGCAACTCAGACTACAGAACCAAGAAGTGAAGGTGTTACTAATCAGATTACAGTTCCAGGAAGTCGGGCACTACTACTCAGCTACTGTAGCTCCAAGAAGTGAGGGTGTTGCAACTCAGACTACAGAACCAAGAAGTGAAGGTGTTGCTAATCAGATTACAGTTCCAGGAGGTGGGACACTACTACTCAGCTACTGTAGCTCCAAGAAGTGAAGGTGTTGCAACTCAGACTACAGAACCAAGAAATGAAGGTGTTGCTACACAGACTTAAGTTTCAACACGCAGGAGTGCTGATACTCAGGCTAGAGTCCCAAAAGTGAGGGCTTTTCCCCGGACACTCCATTTTCAAAAGGTTCAGCTATCAGAGTTCGAACCCCAGGAAGTAAAAATGTTGTTTGTTTCTTATCATGAGATGAAGGTGTTGATAATCAGATTACAACTTCTTGAGATGAAGGTGTTGATAATCAGATTACAGCTTCTTGAGATGAAGGTGTTGATATTCAGATTACAGCTTCTTGAGATTAAGGTGTTGATAATCAGATTACAACTTCTTGAGATGAAGGTGTTGATAATCAGATTACAGCTTCTTGAGATGAAGATGTTGATATTCAGATTACAACTTCTTGAGATGAAGATGTTGATATTCAGATTACAGCTTCTTGAGATGAAGGTCCTGGTATTGTACGGAAAGCTTCGGCGGCACTGGATATAGCAAATGTAGTGTGGCTGACATATTATAACATTATATTTTGTTTTCACGCATTGGTTCTTAGAATTTAAAACAATAACGCTACGTATCTAATTTCTTTGTACGTGTGATTTAAATCTACTAGGCATGAATAATTATTGTTCAGTAAACGTAAATTATGTTTCAGAAAACTTCTAGGTACCTAACGTGGATTCAGAATTTGTTTCAAAAGTTGCCCCTGGCGTCGAAATGTTGTAATATAAGTAAAGTATGTACAACAACACACAGATTTATCACACGTGACAAATCATAGTTAAAGTGATCTTAACAAACGAGTTGAAGTACTTTTATGATAGAAGTTATGTTTATTATAGAACAAAGAATATGAGAGGACACGAACTTGTATTGTGATATTTGTATCAATTACTGTCTGTCTCCCATTGCACCTTTCCTTCACACACATTCCTTTAACCTATATAAAAGCCAGTGTGTGTGTGTAGTGTCACGCTTGATTTCTCTAAATAGGAGTAATCATAAAAGTAAAAATTGCACTTGTCCAGATAGAATAGTTCGATTACTGTCTGTCTCCCATTGCACCTTTCCTTCACACACATTCCTTTAACCTATATAAAAGCCAGTGTGTGTAGTGTCACGCTTGATTTCTCTAAATAGGAGGAATCATAAAAGTAAAAATGCACTTATCCAGATAGAATAGTTCGATTACTGTCTGCCCATTACGATTTTAGTGACGGGAGTGTAAAGGGGCCGTGAAACTTTTTCAGTGTAGTGAGTGTTGAGATCATCTAGCCTAGAGCCAAGTGCATGAAATTTATCATTAACGTAAAAATATCGATTCAATATTAATCTTAAATCGTTTCTGAATTAAGCTATCTTCGGTTATATTGCCAACGTTTTTAATAAAAACAAACCACTTTAATCAACAGAAACTCCAAATTAAGGAAAATATTTTTCCAGTTTCGTTGTCTATACATTTCATTTTATACTTTCAGTACATAGACTAACAACAATATTAGGTTATACTTTTGCTGCTAAGCAACATGCCATAAAAGGCATTGTTGTAACGTAGTGTTATCAAAACGCACTGGCTTTTCTATATATTAGAAGTTATTAATCTAACTGATTTTTACCAATAATTATTCAATGAATACGCCACGAATTCATTTAATGAATTATCTTAATTTTGATTAGCTCACAAAATAATTTACTGAAGATTGACTGCCTTGACTGCACTTTTCGCAAAAAGTATTGTTTTTCAGGCTATACTTTAGTAGAAAATATAACAAACAAGTAAGCCAAGTTAGTTATCAAGATGTTTTAAAATGTGCGTTTTCAAACCCCAAATTTTTCTTTTATGATGGCGTGTAAATATTCAGTCACCAGTAAAAGGAAAAATTAATGGGTCCAACATTTACTGCACATTACAGTTTAATCTAATGATAATAAATCAGAAGTGTGACAAGATGGTGTGTCGCACTGTTCCTCAGCATGAGTAGGTACAGGACCCATGAAATGATTCATCTTGTTGGTAGAATCTCAAGACAGCCCCTTTTCGAACCCACCAATCCGGCTTCAGTAAACTATGACGTGTTTACATGAGGTATGTATAAACCAGTAAGTTTAAATATCCCCATTGGTCTCGTGGGTATCTAGTTAGCAAATATATATATAATTCTTTTCACTGAATATAATTAGAGTTACTCCATTTATCATTACGTAATATATCAAATTAAAACACAGGATATTTTTTAGTGTTAAACTAGAATATTTTTACATTGACTTACAGTGCTAAATTAAAATATTTTTACGTTGTCTTACGATGTTAAACTAGGATATTTTTACATTGTCTTACGATGTTAAACTAGGATATTTTTACATTGTCTTACGGTGTTAAACTAGGATATTTTTACATTGTCTTACGGTGTTAAACTAGGATATTTTTACATTGTCTTACGGTGTTAAACTAGGATATTTTCACATTGTCTTACGGTGTTAAAGTAGGATATTTTTACATTGTCTTACGATGTTAAACGTAGGATATTTTTACATTGTCTTACGATGTTAAATAGGATATTTTTACATTGTCTTACGATGTTAAACTAGGATATTTTTACATTGTCTTACGATGTTAAACTAGGATACTTTTACATTGTCTTACGGTATTAAACTAGGATATTTTTACATTGTCTTACGGTGTT
>NW_013667146.1:205193-216018 GCF_000517525.1 Limulus polyphemus
ATTGTTTTACGATGTTAAAGTAGGATATTTTTACATTGTCTTACGGTATTAAACTAGGATATTTTTACATTGTCTTACGGTGTTAAACTAGGATATTTTTACATTGTCTTACGGCGTTAAACTAGGATATTTTTATATTGCCTTATAATTTTAAACTAATATATTTCTACAGCACCTTATAGAGTTAAATATATTTTGCAAAGTTCATATTGTATATTCTGTATAGATCTCGGTGAATAACAAATTCTATAGAAATGTTTACTATAAGAACTTATGGAAATCACGTGATAATATCACTCATTGCTGCAATCACGTAGTATTACACATCATTGAAATACCGTAGTAAAACATATACAAAAATCACGTAGTAGAACACACCATTCACATCACCTTGCATAATGCTTACAGAAATCATGTAATATTTCTAACTATAGAAATCACGTAGATAACTATTCAAATAACGTAGTAAAAATATATAAAAATCACGTAGTAGAACACACCACTGACATCACGTAGTATAATGCTTACAGAAATCATGTAATATTTCTAATTATAGAAATCACGTAGATAACTATTCAAATAACGTAGTAAAATATGTATTAACACTATGTGATTTCTATAAAGTGCATTATACCAAATGATTTTGTTATATGTTCTACTACGTGATTTTTATACATATTTTACTACGTTATTTGAATAGTGTTATCTACGTGCTTTCTATAATTAAATAATATTACATGATTTCTGTAAGCATTATGCTACGTGATGTCAGTGGTGTGTTCTACGTGATTTTTGTATATGTTTTACTACGTTATTTTAATAGTGCGTTATCTACGTGATTTCTATAATTAGAAATATTACATGATTTCTGTAAGCATTATACTACGTGATGTCAGTGGTGTGCTCTACTACGTGATTTTTGTTGAGTTATTTACCGTGGGGATCAGAAATAAAGTACATTATGTCATTTTTGTAGAAATTATATTATGTTATTGATACGAATATGTTGTGTTAAACTATTTCTATAGTGTAGTTTTGCGTTTTTTACCCTACTTCGCCCCCCTGGTGATGGTTCTTCACCAAATTTGTCATGAAGGTTTGTTGGGTCCATGCGGAGATACATGCAAACTTGTGTTTTACAGTTTTTATGGGCGTTGTTTACAATTACATATAAGGGAAACAACTTTTCATGTCCTAAGATAACCTTTCATTAATCATAATTTACAAAACTTCCTTCCAGGGGGCGGGTGGGTACTGCAGCTAGTTTACGAAATAAGTTGTATCGGGTGATATTTAACTATGTGGTATACGCATACAAATTTTTAGTTTTGCGTTTTTTATACTCCCCATGGACCCAATGAAGCTCCATACCAAATTTAGTAAAGATCCATCTTTAGGTGGCAAAGTAGTGGTAAAAAACTCCCATAAAGACTGCAAAATTGAAAATGTGCATATATCCCCCATCATGGACCTAATGAACCTCCATAGCAATTTTGGTGAAGATCCATCCATACCCTGCGAAGTAGGTTACATGAACAGACAACAGACAGTACTAGTATACTTATATAGATATCACACATTGATATTATTAGGCACCATTGTGTTTAAATCAACTCGCCACAACGATAATTGAACACCGTATATAACAAACATTAATATTGTTAAACACCATTGTGTTTAAATTGACTCGTCACAACGATAATTTAACACCGTATATAACACACAATAATATTATTAGACACCACTGTGATTAAATCGACTCGTCACAACGATAATTGAACACCGTACATAACAAACATTAATATTGTTAAACACCATTGTGATTAAATCGACTCGTCACAACGATAATTTAACACCGTATATAACACACAATAATATTATTAGACACCACTGTGATTAAATCGACTCGTCACAACGATAATTTAACACCGTAAATATCAAACATTAATATTGATAAACATCACTGTGATTAAATCGACTCGTCACAACGATAATTTAGCACCGTATATAACATATTAATGTTGCTGGACACCACTGTGTGTAAATCGACTAGTCACAACGATAATTTAACACCAAGGTGCTCTGTTTATGAATGCACGTCAACAATGTGAAGTCTCTAACCAGTGAAAACATTAGTATCAGTTGCTCATAGAAACATCTTTTTCGGCTTTGTTTTCAGTTATCAGAATCGTATTTTTAATTCGAAAGAAAATTAAGTATCGAAACGTACGAGAATATAAAAACAGAATCTCAAAAATACAAAATCAACAGGCCCTTTGTTAGTTCTCCGAGAAATCCAATTACAAACAATAGTCCCTTCCCAACTCACGTGGTATCACTTAAAATAATGATCCAGTTCGTTTTGGTTACCGTCAGAGACATTTTTTTAAAAGTCGGCTAGACAAGATCTCCAAGTGTTGCTCAGTTTTCTCTAGTTCACGTCGGCAGAGAGTAACGATTATCTTGCAATCGTGGTAATTGTCGAAATTTCTTTGATCTAATCCAATTTTCTTTGCTTTGGGCGAATGTTTAAAGTTCTGTTTTCGTTTGTTTTTTCAGATTTCTCCGCGCAGATTCAACTTGAAGGGTAATCCAAACTGTTTGTGATACGTATCGAAAAAGCTGAGAATTATCGGAGTAGGTTCTCACATTATCGGAATTCCTCGTTTCATTAGAACAAGAAATAGCCATTAACTCTTCAGAAGTCACCCCACGGGATGGGAAGGAAATGTAGACGGATAAACACCAGAATATCTACGAGTCTAAGACGGTTACGTCGCCTCATCCCACCCACTAATGTCGACCACTGGTGGACTGACGGGCCACGACTGGACGTTGTACGTCAGCTAGTGGTCAATTTAGCGATAACGGTGTCAGACTGTTGGCGTCTAAAGGTGACCAGAAAATTTTGGAGGACTAGAGTAACTCGAAACTTTTAATGAGCTATATACAGTAGGAACGAGTCTAACTGAAAGCACAGCGGATAGAATAACAGCGTGTTGTGATATTGAGATAAGATAAAGTTCACAGTCAAGTAACAGCATGCACATTGACTTTGTAAAGAGAACATATCTCTGGCCACAAATAAAATCATCTCAGTTTGTTAGAATACACATTAATATTCATATATTCCGTCACGCATTAAAAATGTTGATCTTTTAATTGCTAACGAACTTGATTTGACGTAGGCCTACGGAGACAATGAGTAGAGTTTGAGGTTTATTACAAAATGATAAAAAAAAACACAAACATTATACATTTTTCAATGTTATCTTTGAATTAAGTTTTTATTTAAAGTGATTCTACATCTTTTAGATATTTTAAATACAACTACAAAAAATGAGTATACCTAATTAAAACTTCGAGTACAAATAACTCGTATAGCGAGAACTTTTTGTACTACGTTGATAAAGCACTAATCCGTACAAAAAGTGCTCGCTATACGAGTTATTTGTTCTCTAAGCCTTAACTGTACGTTGATAAAGCACTAATCCTAGTTTAGGCTTAGAGAACAAATAACTCGTATAGCGAGCACTTTTTGTACTACGTTCATAAATCACTAATCCTAGTTAAAGGTTAGAGAACAAATAACTCGTATAGCGAGCACTTTTTGTACTACGTTGATAAAGCACTAATCCTAGTTAAGGCTTAGAGAACAAATAACTCGTATAGCGAGCACTTTTTGTACTACGTTGATAAAGCACTAATGGAGTGCATAAGCACATAGGTTCGTCTTCTAATTTCATTTTTTTTAATCGTCTTTCCGCTAAGTCTGAATACTGATTTATGCAATTGAAAAGTACACGTTGAACAACCAACAGGAAATTCACGGTAATTATATAGGTAAAAACAAAATGACACGAAGAACAGTTGATGAAATCAAGAAAAAGAAGGAAAAACTGGTATAGAAATACTAATTTACAGTTCGTTGTACCTTCATGATCGTTGAACAAAACACGATCTTGTGAAGTTTCTAAACTATTCCAATTTGTCTTTGTTAATTAACAACTAATATGTATCGAATACTCGGTTTTATGTTGTAACACAAGTATTTAAAACTAGCTAGTTATGTAAATATTATGGTTAATGAAAGGTTATCTTAGGACATGAAAGGTTGCTTCCCTTATATGTAATTGTAAAAAACGCAAAAACGCTCGCAAAAACTGCAAGACACAAAATGTGAAACCGTAAGTTTGCACGTATCTCCCCTTGAACCCAATAAACCTTCATGCCAAATTTGGTGAAAATCCATCAACAGGAGGCGAAGTAGCGGTAAAAACCGCAAAACACAAAATGCAAAACTGAAAATTTGTATGTACTCCCGTATGGACCTACTGAACCACCATAACAATTTTGGTGAAGATCCATAGACACCCTACGAAGTAGTTACATGGACAAACAACAGACAGTACTATTATATTTATATAGATTCACTTTTCAGTGAAGCCGATATAGTTTAAAGTTGATATCATTTAGACCAAAGCTATTAGGACAAGTAGATAATAAGTCCAAATAAATATCATGAGATAATTACATTTAAATTTTGTTTTGTTTTTTCTGGCAAATTAGATTTTTTAGGCTATCTGAAATGCAATATTTTGGAGTTTTCCCATGTTCGTGAGGCAAGAATGTTTGAAACAACGGCACAACGCTCAAAACTGGTATCGAACCAAATACAGCAAACTTTAGCAACAACAACAACTCTGAATTTTCTTGGAAGCACAAGAAATATTTGAAAAGGAAATCAACAAACCGCAAAGTGTGTTGAGCACAAAACATACGCGGTCTTTTTGCAAGAATATGTTAAGGCTTAGCAGCTAAGTTTTGAATAATGTCAACTTTCAAATTTTGAAGGCCACATGATACTTGCGTCAAATAAGATTCTGAAAATGAACTCTGTGGTGGCAAACCTAAAATAACTTGGAAGAAAAAGAAAATTCCGGCTATATACAACTGGAGTGGCTTACTGTAAATTACATCAGGTTACAACGTTAACCTTTGAACAGATTTACATTTTATTCCTAATACACCGATAAGGTAACAACGTCTATTACATTTGTGTCATTACTTTTAACTTTTTTTTCACCAAAACTTTTCACAAACGTTTCTCAATCCAACAGCTTTAGGTGACACGGTGAAGAGTTTAGATGTTTCTTGACACCGGTGTTATTGTTTTTTTATATATACGAAAATCAGCAAAAAAGGGGGGGGGGAAGTTGCTTTGAAGTGTTTCTTGTATATATATTTACCCACCAGATCTAATATATCTGTAGGGATTGTTTCAATTCATTAAATAAACAGTTAATCTGTTATATCGTTACATCATATAAGAGCCTAGAGAAAAACGAGAAACTAAAAACACAAAACTCCGTGAATTCTTTTGCAAGAAGACAAACGTACACATTAAAAATTCTTTCAATATCTGTCTGTCTACAAGAATATTTCAACTCACAAAAGGCATATTTGTTTGCATTATAATAGCAGAGAGGTAGATTATGGTGCTGAACATTTTTGAATGTTCCTAGCCCTAACTGTCGTTCATTTCCTAACATCTTATTACCAGATCGATTTTTAGTTTCGATCTAAAAAGGTTGCTAGCTTTTTTTGATCAGAATATAATAGTAATTAGGCGTGGCAGGACGTCCCAGAAACTCAAATTCTTCCCCAAACAGTACACAGCTCTACTAAACACGCAAAGTTGAAGAGTAATAGCTTACGCTTTTATATTTGTGACTCTTATATGTTTGCCTATGAGATTATACGAAATATCATTGTTGAATTAGAATAGGCTGTATTTTTTGCATATTTTTCGTCTGGGGCGGCATCTTTCGACCTGAACCACAACTACTAATTCAAAACAAGGGGAGAAATTTTATTATCTAATATATATTTCATTCTCTTATTGGTTTTTCTACCTTGGCCTTTGGTTAATCCTTAAACTTAAACAAGTGAAATATTTATTGTTAACTAATAGTTTAAAAAGTAACGGACAACAATAAATTATGATGAAACTGTCCAGTTGCAACAAAATGGTTAGACAAATATTTTCTACAATACCTAAAATGGAGCACGTGACATATAAAATCAAAACCAAAACCCGTTGTTAGAAATAAATAATAATGCTAAGAAATGTAGCCAACCAATTAAATTGAAAAAAGAGTGGGGTGATTTTCCTTTTAGTGAAGTTTTACGTAACATAGTTTTTGTTGTTGTTGTTTAAATGATGTATGTTTGGGCTTTAAGTTTAGAAAGCTTGTATTTTTTTTTTTTTTTTTCAGCCATTATTAAATTATAACAATTTATTACGGATATTTTGATAGATAAGACTTTTTATAATTGCCTGGCTTCTGCAGAAACAAAAACACACTAAAACTATGACTTGTTTGTCTTCTTTGATGCCTCTACAGAAAAGTGGGGTCTAATACCCTTGCGGCTCTGATAACAGAGCCTCTAAAAGGCGCGCTATCGGCCGGAAACTTTTAGTTTACTCAACTTTGACATGAATCCCCACTCTGTCAAAATGTGCCCTAATGGAACTGCCGTCAAGTGGCGTCCTTTAGCCCTGAGGTTAGCAGCAAGCAAACTAGTCTGTATTTCGAGGGGAAACGTTCTTCTGCTTGTCATACCCCTGTCAAAGTTTTGATAAGGGTACCGCCCTAAATTTACGTAAAGTGTGCTTTTTAACGGCAAACCTTATGTTATTCTGATGTGGGCAACCAGAGGAGGGGAAGACAGGGAGGTCTTGCGGTTTCAATATAGCAGAAGCTATTTACCAATGGTGGGCGGAGTTAGTTGGTTGTTTCTACCGCTTTTGTATAAGGAAGAATATTTATTAACGGAGATATATTATGAAGCCAGAGCCTTAAGGCAGGTGTATTTCGTGGGAAACAAGCCTGGTTGTTTAAAGTGTTATGAATACATAAATGGAAATACTTGTAACAGTGGTTATTAAAACGTTCAAGCGTGCGGGTCTGTCTGTCTGTGCTGCTATAGTATAACTAATTTACTAGTTGGGGGGTTCTTAAAAATTCATTGCTTGGAATTTCTATTAATTACACAAAAAAAAGAAAATTTTGTAATTCACTCGCTAACACTAACAGGGCGGGTGTAACGTGATGATGTCAGAGACCGCTTTAGTCAATAACTTCCATATATTAAACGACTTGCGTCTAGGGAGGTCTCATGACACGTTCCCTGTCGCGTTTAGCGGTCACAGCATACTTTGTGCAATCTGGTAGCATTTTGGTATATGTTTTCAGTATTTCTTATGCGTAACGCACATTTTTTAATTAAAATTACTATCTCATTTTTCATTCTTCTCGTTTAGAAGCTGTGACACGGATTAAGAAAATCGTCGCTAACAACATCAATATTAAAGATAGCTTATTCCAATGGTTTCTATGCCGGATATGGTGTCATCCAATAAAACTATTTAAAGCTTTCCTATGTTTAGAAAACGTAAAAATTTCATTAATTCCTAGACGCTCTGGAGTCAGTCTGGACCACCCAGTTCATATATCTATGTATCAAAACAACTAAAAAGTCAAGTGAATATAAAGGAGAATGTAACTGCTGGTTTGTAAGATTTTTAAAATTTACTTTTTCTATTTTTCTTTAAGTTACAGAACTTTATTTAAAAGTTTTTTGTTTAAAAGAAAGTTGAGATGAGATAGAATTATTGAAAACTACACATTAATTTAGAGAGCAAATCACTGCTTTGTCATGAAAGTGACAAAAAGTAGATAAATCAACATAATTGTTTACAGTGCAAGATCTGATATTGGTTGAAAGAGCAATCTTAATTATTATGAACTTCTGATCAAAAACAAACAAATATATATATATATATAAAATATCAGAACTAAAGTAATTTAAAATTAACAAACCAAACTGACTAGTAATTCTTAATACACAGACAAAATTAAAACTTATAGTTATTAAATTCCATTGAATCATCAGTTGGGTACTTCCCCCCTATTAACGACAATTTCGACCATAATCCCAAAAATACCGTAGTACTGAGAAAATTTCTAAATTCACACACACTATATGTGTGTATTCTTATAGCAAAGCCACATCGACCTATCTATTATGTCCACCGAGGGGGATCGAACCCCTGATTCTAGCATTGTAATTCCGAAGACTTACCGCTGTCCCACCGGAAGACCACACGCTATGCGAACAGCACATAAGCGTAATGGTAATTATAAATAATTAAAAAAATATTTTATACATTACAATCTCAAAAGTGTGTTTTACAGTTTTATGGGTGTGAAGTATTGACGAAGAGGCAACACCCAAAAGAGTGAATTTACATCGTTCGTCAGAAAAAGTAATTTCACACTCACAGTAATTATCACACATTGAATATTAATATTTTTAAGAAACCATTTTGTTGTAAATTCATACGTTTGTAAGAAAAGTCGAATTAAGGTCATAAACTTACAGTAATCATAAAGTTATCTTAATTTCAGTGATTCTGATAGAAACATTTTTTATTTCATATATAGGTCACGACTTCCGTTCTGTTCATAAATTCACATCTTTGGAGACATAGCAGGAGGGTAAACCTTCATTCCTTTAAGGGTGTGAATTCTCGTTCTGTCAACAACAAGGGGTGTGTGTGTCTGTTGAATAACAACCCGATTACACCTTTGTTAATTATAGTGTATAACCAATGAAATTCAATGAAACTGACTATAAAGAAAAATGAAATTGATTATTATTATTTACGAAACACGTTTAAGAAATCATAGTTGATAATTTAGTCCTTTGTTGCCGATGTACAAGTTATAAATATAATAGAGTATTATAATGAAAACTATTATGATCCTTCCTAAACTATCATATTAATCCAGAATCTTGGACACCTAAAACGGCCCCTCTAGATATAGCGATATTTGCACGTGATGACGAGTTTTCTTGCCAGTTCTTTTTATGTTGTCGATGTAACAAACATAACAGTCCGTGTCAGGATGTGTGTTGTGTGATGGCTTCTGTTTACAACAGGGACCTCCATCGTTGTCAGCTTTGAGTCCCAAGCCATAAACACACACATACTTTTAACCTTCAACTGTTATATGAAATTATAAAAATGTCGTGTAAGGGTATACGTGATAAACGACAGACTAGCTTTTGGCGGCAAATCTTCGTTACTTGCGTGTCCATTAGGCTTAACCGTTACATATGGTGACTCACATCTGAACACTACATATACTGATGGATTTTTTTAATGTTTAGTGAAAGCCATTCATATCGTAACATACGTCGAAACTGTGCAAGACATGTCGATATCAAAAACTATATACAAAAGAGAGTATTTTATTATTTAAAATTTTATAAAGAAGGCATACCCCGGAAAGTGCTTCGCCACAGCGCCCTCTATATCTGCGAACAAAATGGCGGCTTCTTTTTGAAATAGATTTATAGGCGTAATAAGGTAATTAACTTTAAATGACTTAGAAATAAGACACCATTGTGCACGTTACGGCATTTACAGTCATAAAAGTTGTTTAATTACTTTTCTAAAAACTCGAAATACTCTGAGATTGCAACTCATGAACAAATAACTGTACTACATTTATAAGAACAGAATTAAATATTATAAGTTTTTCCACATCGATCACAAGATAGAAAGGTCGTTGGTAAACGTATCTCAAAAATGTCGACACGTTTGCGAAAATTGTGATAATGCTTTTTTTTTGTTTGTTTGTTTGATTTTGTAGGGTGGGATGGGTGAATTCGTGAGCCCCAGTTAATTGTTTATATATTATACCGTACTATTATTAATTCTATTGATCAAATTATTGAACCAAACTTAGTAGAGACAATGTGTGTGACATGTGTGACGTCAGTTTGTTCCGTTTTTTACGACATTGCAAAATGATTCCTGTAACTTTCTGAACCCAACTTTACGTGGTATTACTGTGTCTGTCGTATCGCGGGCAGCCTTGATGAGCCCCGGTAATATACGAAAGGCCTCGTCGGCAATGGATATGGTAGATGTAGTGTGGCTGGCTTATTATAACATATTCCTCTTCACTTTCTCTCGTAAATTCTTAGAATTCCAGGGAGGAAAGTACCCCCGAAGCGAAAACTTGGCTACGGTTCTGTGTTAGAAGAAGTCCCAAACATTTTATGGTACCAGCGCTTAAGCAGGATTGATGTAACAAACGGAATCACACGCTAGGGGGCACTGGTTTTAATGTATCTCATTTTGATTATCGAGAAAAAATGTCATTTTTATCTTGCCCAAAAAGTATATTAGTATCACTTACAGGACTGTCACTCGACCTCTGTTTCAGAGAACAGTCCTCTATCATACTGGCTATGGATGTTTCACTTTACTTACACTTAATAAGCCAAAACATGTAGCATTTTTAATTTTTTTATTATCTTTGCATGGGCGTAGCTACACAATTATAGTGTGTGTGTGTGTGTGTGTTGGGGGCTAAATTCTACACATTAGTTTTATCATGTATTTTTAAAAACTCATGAGTGTAAGCAAAGGAAAATATGTTATAATATTTCCACCACAATACATCTGCTATATCCACTGCCGACGAAGCCTTTCGCCCAATACCAGGGCTCTTGAGGCCAGCTGGGATACAACAGTGGTCTATAGATATACATAATAAACTTTCATAAACAACAACCGTTAGGGTGTCAATCAGATTAGTTTGGTTTGTTTTGAATTTCGCGCAATGCTACACGAGGGCTATCTGCGCTAGCCGTCCCTAATTTAGCAGTGTAAGACTAGAGGGAAGGCAGCTTGGCATCCCCCCCCACCGCCAACCCTTGGGCTACTCTTTTACCAACGAATAGT
>NW_013667146.1:216870-221235 GCF_000517525.1 Limulus polyphemus
ACTATTCGTTGGTAAAAGAGTAGCCCAAGAGTTGGCGGTGGGTGGTGATGACTAGCTGCCTTCCCTCTAGTCTTACACTGCTAAATTAGGGACGGCTAGCGCAGATAGCCCTCGTGTAGCTTTGCGCGAAATTCCAAAAACAAACAAACAAACCTTATCTAGCTACGCCAAGTTTAAAAACTTTACGTTGTGTTACTTATATTTGTTAACTTTACCCATGAAGGTATTAAAATGTTTAATAACTCTCCTTCCAGTATTTGTCATCTGATGTCTTGATAGAAAATGACTATACTCTATCTTGAAAGGACTGGTTTCTAATATAAGGCATCTTTATGTTCTACCAGTCTGTCATTTATCCCACACGATTCATACAAACTCCATCTAGTGTCACCAACTGCGAACTAAATAAAGCAATACGCTGTACTAGCTCTCTCTCTATCATCCAACTACATACACGTTTGGTTGTCGTTAAGCACAAAGTTACATAATGGGCTATCTGTGCTCTGCCCACCACGAGTATCGAAACCCAGTTTCTAGCGGTACAAGTCTGCAGACATACCGCTGTGCCACTGTGGGGCCTGAGCAGATGCTTTAAGAATGTCTCCCCCCCCCACCACACACACGCACGCGGCGGGGTAGGGGACGCTCCCAGACTACCTTTGGGCGTTATCATTATCATCAAGAAATGGACGCGGTACGTCTTCCATTTCTGTTTCACAAAGGAACAACCCTAATAACTGACGACGAGAAATACCAAAATTAAAAACAGAATTAAAACTTCTACGTGCGCCACCAAAACAAGTGGCACACTCATGGGAAGAGGGTTATTATATTTATGATTAGGATGCTTGTTACATACAATTATTACATTAAAAAGAAAGGTTGAATATTTTGCATTATTTATTTGAGGATAAACGCCGATAGTTTTACTTGGTGTAATTACAGTTTATAGCTCATAATTCAACTATTGCTTTCGAGTTTATATATTTTGTTCTTTTTTAAAAAATGTCATAGACTTTAAATTAGACGGTTAAGTCTATGGATTTACAACGCTAAAATCCGGGGTTCGATTTCCCGCGATAGACACAGCAGATAGCTTAATGTGGCTTTGCTTAAACAACAAATCAAACGGCTAAGGCTACTGCTAAAATACAAAGTTTTGTGTGTGTGTGTGTGTGTGTGCACCTATGCAAAGACTATCCACGTATAGCCGTCCATAATTTCGAATTGGTAGGCTAGTCGGAAGGTCGACATGAACCACCGTCAGCTATATGGTTACTCTTTTCAGACCAAACGGTGAGATTTCATCGTCATTCTCAAAACTAGTTCTGAAAACAGTAGCAGTAATCTGTGGGTAAAGCGTGACCAAGTTATTAGCGTGCTCAAACTGTAAATCCGAGGATTTCTGATTCGCCACCCGTTGCCGCAAAAACGCACACCCCACTTTCGGAACGTCGATGCTCCGTAAAAAAGTGATGGTAAAACCTCACTATTCGACCAACTTCATGTTCAGCCACGCTAACCATTAGGCCACACCAGACCCAGATTGTAAGGCGTCAGAAATTTTATTTTGAACTTCCTGATCTTTATAAACTCAACTAAAACAACAACGTAGTTTATACTCGAATTTAATTGTGTCAAGATCTATGTACGTACTAAATATCTGAAGAGTGTCATAACACTTCTAAGTTTTTCACAGTTTCTTTCCAGAACATCTTGTTTTAGTGATCTATCAGAATCCAACACGCCTGTCAACAAATTAAAATCCTTGTTCCTAACAGTTTAAAATCGAACGCCATCAGCGAAGAAAGCTTCCGACCTCCCAGGAATCTGTAACCCAAGGACTGCTGGGTCAAAATCAGAGGTCATTTTAAGTTTACGTTTGTTTCGGAGACTCTCAATGTTACGCTACTAATTAAAACCGACGATGATTTAAATATGCCATTATTAACTTATGCTATCTAAATATTGTAGTGTCTAATGATCTTGTGTTAGCTGTAACGTAGATAATTTGTATTGCAACATTGTGATACATACGAGTTCTCGTATCTATAACATATTTCTTGTGTTAACTGTAACGTAGGTAATTTGTATTGCAACATTGTGTTACATAGGAGTTCTCGTATCTATAACATATTTCCTGTGTTAGCTGTAAAGTAGGTAATTTGTATTGCAACATTGTGTTACATAGGAGTTCTCGTATCTATAACATATTTCTTGTGTTAGCTGTAACGTAGATAATTTGTATTGCAACATTGTGTTACATAGGAGTTCTCGTATCTAGAACATATTTCTTGTGTTAACTGTAACGTAGATAATTTGTATTGCAACATTGTGTTACATACGAGTTCTCGTATCTATAACATATTTCCTTTTCCATATTCTACGATTTATTTTCAGTTGTACTGAAGAAGGTTAATAATGAAACAGTTTTTCTTTACTGATATCTGCAGGTGTACATTAATGTTACATCCAAATATTGCCCGTCCACACCTAGGCCAGGCACGGGCTATTTTGCAAAACTTCCACTTACCGGACCCTTTAAAGTTTACTTTCAGTTGTGCAACGACATTGTAGGACTACACATCAAATTAAAGGTATTTATTAAAACCCGAGGAAACGATACAGAAACGGTTAACACGTGGCCTCCGTGTAGGTTGTTCCGAACTTTACAAATACGGACTTTGTTTCCTCTCAGTGAAGCAAAATCGTACACTTCATGTCCGATAATTATAACACACTCGATCGAAATTATTCTCAGTTCAACTTTCCCAGCTGGTATCGGACTATATGAACATTATCAATTCGACCTTCCCACCTGGTATCAGACTATATGAACATTATCACTTCAACTTTCCCACCTGGTATCGGACTATATGAACATTATCGGTTCAACTTTCTCAGCTGGTATCAGACTATATGAACATTATCAGTTCAACTTTCTCAGCTGGTATCAGACTATATGAACATTATCAGTTCAACTTTCCCAGCTGGTGTCGGACTATATGAACATTATCAGTTCAACTTTCCCAGCTGGTATCAGACTATATGAACATTATCAGTTCAACTTTCCCAGCTGGTATCAGACTATATGAAGATTATGAATTCGACGTTCCCAGCTGGTATCAGACTATATGGACAGCATCAATTCGACTTTCCCAGCTGGTATCAGACTATATGGAGAGCATCAATTCGACTTTCCCAGCTGGTATCGGACTATATGGAGAGCATCAATTCGACTTTCCCAGCTGGTATCAGACTATATGAACAGCATCAATTCGACGTTCCCAGCTGGTATCAGACTATATGAACAGCATCAATTCGACGTTCCCAACGTGTGTTATTCAAATGCTTGGCTGTTAACTGTATGTATACCTGCTTTGACTCAAGTGAAAGAACGTCACTGATTTGGTGCAACAGGTGCTTCATTGTCCAACAGGGAATTCAGAGATTGCACGTGAGTTGCATGGCACACACACACACACAAAACAAACTTAAATTCAAGACTGTAATATTTTCTTGAAAACCATAGATAGCTCTTGATTTTCGTATTGGTTGTACCGTCACACTCTTGGCCTCGTAAGTCTTCTACGACCAACACCATTTCCTCAAGTTTGCTTAGAACAACTACGGTTAGATCGGTAGTATTTGTGTCTTTCTGTGGAAAAAACAATCATGGTAAATACCCGTTGATACTGTCCTTCCCCTCTTTAGTGGCTAATGCCTCAATAACTATGAGAAATCAACTGATCATTGTTTTCTGTTCTGGGTGCATGGCTGGGTAATACTTGGCATTCTTAGCAGCAGTCTGGATTTTGGATCTTGTTGGACAGGGGGTGAACCAGTTTATTTTTTGGAGCTTGTTGGACAGCAGGTGAACCAGTTTATTTTTTGGATCTTGTTGGACAGGGGGTGAACCAGTTTATTTTTTGGAGCTTGTTGGACAGCAGGTGAACCAGTTTATTTTTTGGATCTTGTTGGCCAACAGGTGAACCAGTTTATTCTTCATGTCCTTTCCCAGATAGTGCTAATGGTATTTTTGCGTTGTAGTTATTTTAAGGTGTTCTTTAAGATAGGATCAAACATTCAGTTTCTTATGTATAACTTGTCTTGTTGTTGCAAAAAGGAGGCCAAATGTACCTCCAATATTCCAATATTGATAGATGGTGTATCATTCATCAGTAGGAAACATAACAAGGAAAATGTAACAAGAGAAGTGAACACACAGCGACCTTGGCAGATGAAGTAATACTGTATTTTTCGGTGTGTAAGACGCACTTTTTTACCCAAAAATTTGATGTCAAAATCTGCTTGCGTCCAAAACACCGAAGGTATGAATAATATATATATATATATATATATACG
>NW_013667146.1:221703-227845 GCF_000517525.1 Limulus polyphemus
ATTACAGTGAAAGCAATGAAGATTTTGTAGGTTTTGAACCAAACTAAATAACAGTAAACCTTTTTTGACTTACGGTATTTTCTTATTTTGATGTTTTGAGCTCTTTTGTGTTTAGAACACTATATACTAATTTTTAAAGTATCAAATTGAATTTTTGTTCAATAAAAATTTTTCAAATGCGACTGTAGCTCCCCCCCCCCCCAAAAAAAACTCTGTCTTCAAAATAAGGGTCCGTCTTATACACCGGTGCGTCTTATATTCCGAAAAATACGGTAAGCAAAATCATTTTGATTTTGGTGCCATATGAAATTGTCTGCTTTACCTATTAGTTAATGCTGACCCTGCACACACGATTGTATTCACTTCTCCACATAAGATTTGGAGTTTGATTCCCCGCGGTGGACACAGCAGATAACCTAATGTGGTTTTGTTTTAAAGACAAACAAACAGTTATTATGTTAAAGTAACTGATACACTGGTTTATGTATCTGAACTACGTGACCAAAGGCAGGGAAGCAACCAGCTCTATTTATTAACGCTGTGGAGACAAGACATCATTGCAACTACAGAAATCGTTTTACTACTAATAATAATTGTAATGTTTAGTTTTAGACGTGTTATCACAAGATTCACACTATTTCACATAATGACAAGATTCAGAGCAGCCACCCCAATTCTTTTTACAATACATAATGCTATCATACCTTACTTCGATGACCGAAACCAGTCATATAACAAATTAACATTGCTATCTAACATTAAGATTTTTACCCCGTTAGATGTCACTACCAGCCCCAAATTTGTTGATAGTGACAAAGTTCATACCGTAGAAGTCAAGATCATATAAATGAGGGATTGAATACGGTTGGTTCTTGTAGATGTGTAAAAAAGTAACCAGTCTTATAACAAGGGATCAACCCGACGGTTTAGAGACAATTAAAACAAGGACTAAGAAATTAGCTCTTGGTTCATTGTCTGGTAATTTATTTGTTATTGGCTTATAACACGGGATCAACGTGTGGATGTGAAAAGAATCTAAGTGAGGGCCAAATGTTATAATCTTAGTTCTCGATCGGCCATTAGTTCCTTTTGAGTGATTGATTTATGATGTCGGGTTTCAGTTCCTTTTATATATGAACAAATATTTGTACTGAGATAATGCAAAAAAAAGAAAAGAAAAAGATACTGCATCTCGAATTTGTTATTCCATCAAAGAGCTTGTATATGACCCTCCACATTTGTATATTTCGCTGTTGAAATGTTATTTAGGTTGTTTTTAAAAAGATAAAGTCTTAGCAGGGATGTCTAGCCTAAAAAATACTCAGTTGCTTGTTTGTTTGTAATTAAGTACACGTTTGATTGTCGTTAAGCACAAAGTTACATAATGGGCTGTCTGTGTTCTGCCCACCACGGGTATAGAAACCCGGTTTCTAGCGTTGTAAGTCCGCGGACATACCGCTGTGCCACTCGGGGGGGGGGAGGCTACTCAGTTGATTTTATATTCATTCTTCGCAGAGACCATCATCAAATAAAACCAAGATTTACTCGGGTCGTGATTGAGCATCATATGTTTTAACTTTAATATTAGCATGAGGGTTGTTGCAACGTAAAACCTATTTAATTAGCTATCATAAATAAGCTTGCTGGAGTGAACAAAGACTTCTTTGTTAAGTTTTAGTCGTATCCTAAACCCGCTCTCTCTCTCCAGGTGTGGAGTCTGAACTTCTCGTTTCTAGAGTAATATCTGAATGTAGCTGTGTGAGTGACCCGTATGTTCAGCCCCAGTCAACAGCTCGGAGCCACGTCGTCCGTTTCAAAGATAAATACCACGAAAGGAACATTACATAAAGCCACAAACAGTTATCCCATGCTGACTGAATATATTACGTAATTTATCGCGGTGTATTGTATAACAATGAATCAAATACATACGTCTATAAATCGTATTTCGTAGATATGTGTCCGTTGATCGTTCAAAATTCTACACTAACTCTAGACACAATAGCAAAAAAAAAAAAAAAATTCAAGGACAAATGCTTCACGAGTGACAGCTTCTAAATTTACATCAACTAATTTATCACGAACCAGTCTAAAACACCAATATAAGAGAAATATTGGAAGTAGTCTGAAGGCCATTTCAAAATTATTCACGAAAATCTCTAGGAGTGACATTGCAAAACAGGATTAAAATAACCAGTTTACAAAAAAAAAAGAAGAAAAAAACTTTGTTAGCAGATTTATATACACGAAACACCATTTATTGAAAATAATCTTTTTGATCAGATACTAGAGTGCAAGAGTTAAGAACTAGTAAGATTCGAACTCTGGTTAGACGAACTACGTGATCTCGGTTTTAACTGGTTCATTTGATGTTAGTTGAATACAATATGAAGAAACTAAAAAGCCCATTCGTAGTCCATCCCATAAAACGTCAAGGGAAATAGAGTGAATTTACCATCTCGACAAAGCCTGTTACGTGAGGGCTGACTCTTCAACAGCACAAGGCCTGATATTCAAGAGATTACAGTGCTCGTTAAGAAATGTGGATCTGAATGTATTCAGCTTTACTTCTGACTTCAGCAGAACACCACGACAATGTAAAGGTTGAGTGTCGCCCTTAAAAATACCGATTTGTAGCGTACATACAATAAGGATACAACGTAATGACGAGACGTAAAACCAGGCACGTGACTCAAACCAGTTGAAACAAGCAGAATTCAGAAAATGACATCTACACCATTTCTAAAAGTTTCTTGCATTATTTTCTGTATTAGTATTGCTATATTTCTTCTACATTATGATAAGTAGTGTTCACGTCATTCGCCTGGCATAAATCTGTCTTCTGGATAGTCTTGAAATTTTTATTGTTGCCATCTATCTTCTGCAGTGTCACAAGTAGTGACTCCTGGCTTCTGTAGTATGACAAGCGTTGTCTTGACATCACTAATATTGTCTTTTGCAGCATGACAAGCGTTGTCTTGACATCACTAGTATTGTATTCTGCAGCATGACAGGTGGTCTCGACATTAGTAACATTATAATATATCTTCTGGAGTATTACAGATGATCCCGACAAAAACAGTGTTACCGTCCGTCTTATACAGTGTCACAAGTAGTGTCTCGATATCATCGTCTTTGCCTCCTGTCTTCTGCAGTATGATAGAGGGTCTCGACATCACCAGTGTTGTTGTCTGTCTTCTGTAGTATGACAAATGTTGTCTCAACATCGCTACTGTTGTTACTCGTCTTCTGCAGTATGACACAGTGTCCCGACACGACCAGTGTTATCAACTGCCTTCTATAGTATGTCAAATTGTATCCCAGATCGTCAGATATACGCAACCACTGTTTTATTGTACTAGATGTACTTCTACAGGGTCCCCGAAAAGAGTAAATAAAACCAACATTAAGAGTAGCAAATATTTGTATTTCTTACTTTTAGAAATCATGCTGTGTTGTAGCCTACAGAGTGCATCATTCTTCTTGTGATTCATGGCATGCGCACGTTTTACTAACGTCTCGAAAGTACAAATTGTAACGTTAAACATCCCTTATGTGACGTCATTTTAGTGTCTACTGACTGACAGACAACACACTACTGTATTGTGGTGCGAGTTGTTAAAACATTTGACACCTCCAGGCGGCTTTCGGGGAATTGACCACAAGGTTAGAATGTATAACGAAACAAGTTTTTTTTGTCTGAAACATCCCGACAGCCGAAAGTAAAGTACAATAAAGTTCTTTCAGACAACAGAATATAATTTATGTACATTAACCTAGGACCTTTTTTTTGTAAACAAAATTACAAAATAAATAGAAACAATATCACTAACATTACAAATGTAATCTTAAAATGACATTTTTGTATCAGACAGTTTCAGAATCTTTAGTGACTACTGACACCAGGGGAGAAAGTGCTACGATACATTAACTCCAGTTATCGTACTGATGGCATAGGTTTATACTCAACTCTAGGAGTTGGTTTACTATCATAACTACACTTATCGAACAAAACCTTCAGGACTAAACAAGGCGAAAACAAAGACAAGCGTTCAACTCTTTCTTTTCCATCACTTGACAACACGTTCTAACATCCAGAGTTACCATGACGACAGTTAGTTTGGTTATACAACACATGACACTAGAGAAGTTGAAGTTACGTAATCATCATAAAAGATTCAACTCATTTCTTGACAACAGTTTAAAATTATCATTAAAGGAAATACGTGTATAACTCTCTTCTTCCCTGAAACGTGAGAAACTAAACATGTCAACAATAACCAAGTCATTCACTTACTTTCATGTTGCTAGTCTTAAATATAGCATTGCGAACTTTATTATAGAGATTTGGGATTTAGAAAAATGTCAAAATTTGAGAAATTTCGGTGTTTGGGTTTTTCAGTAAATTACTAACCCTGATTTCTACAATTATCTTTTCCTCCGGGAAGTGGACAAACAACACGAAATATCCATTACCGGCTTAATAGGCGTCTAACACTATACTTAGTACTTCTAACCCAAACCGCTGTCCAGTAAGGCCTCGGTTATCTATTTGCTGCGGACAAAGTTAGTTTTCGTCTTGCCTCATGGTGGTAGGTGTGTCACAGAATACACTGTTCAGGAATGAACACTTCTCGATCGTACCAATTAAAAGTATAAATTTACGATATGAATATTCATTATGGATGCGATTAACTTTTATGCAAACTTATTGCTATGATGATATATAATTGTTCAATATACACGTGACCAATACTTTTATGTTGTAACCATACGCAGAATAAACTCGTGAAACAAAGCTTAGCGTGGTACAACGCAAAAATCCGGAGTTCGATTCCCCACTATGTAGGGAGTGCAGATAACTCAGTTTTGCACTAATAAAAACAACAACAAAAAGCTTAACATTCTGCCGAATTATCTTTATATATAACATTATATAACAGATATCACACACATTGGCACAGTTCTCTCCCCCCCCCCCGAAACAATGTTGCCCTTAGAAGTTACCGAGAAATAGAGAGGTATAGGCAAATAATTGTTATTGTATGGAGTGATGTGTTGGAGGCCAGCCCTGTGCACTGACGTCTTCAGGATTACCCGAGGGAGAGGGGGGGGGCAAAGCAGATGGTCAAATCTGCATTGGCTTCGGAACATGCAGCCGTTAATAGTGTGTCACCAATTGGAGATTTCCGAAGTTATATTAAAATAAATATTACAATAAATTGGGAGGAAAACTCACCAACTCCAGTTTTTCAAAGATTAACTTTAATTATCTATCGCTCTGCTGTGTGTTTGTTTAGGATAGCTGTCCATCATTTTGAAATGATAAGCTTGAGGAAAAGCAGCTAATCAACAACATCCGCCGTCAATTCTTGGGTTACTCTAGCCAAATACTGGAATTGGAGTGTAATTCTTATAATGCACCAATAGCACCAACGTTGGGAGTATGATTTTTTTTTCTGACAACGTGAACCGAACCATGAACCGACGGATCCTCAGTCCGGCATCCTAACCACTTGCCACTCGTGACCCCTACTTAACGCAATCGTTATATTTAATCTCTAAATAAGATACTTAACTTTGGTGATCCACACTGCTCCACTCTAGATGAACACTCTAGATTATTTGGCCGCTTAGACTAAAGTTGGTTTGTTTGTAATTAAGCACAAAGCTACACAATAGGCTATCTGTGATCTGCCCACCACCGGTATCGAAACCCGGTTTCTAGCGTTGTAAGTCTGCAGACATACCGCTGTGCCACTGGGGGGCGCTTAGACTAAAGTTTGTTTGTTTGTAATTAAGCACAAAGCTACACAATAGGCTATCTGTGATCTGCCCACCACCGGTATCGAAACCCGGTTTCTAGCGTTGTAAGTCTGCAGACATACCGCTGTGCCACTGGGGGGCGCTTAGACTAAAGTTTGTTTGTTTGTAATTAAGCACAAAGCTACACAATAGGCTATCTGTGATCTGCCCACCACCGGTATCGAAACCCGGTTTCTAGCGTTGTAAGTCCGAAGACATACCGCTGTGCCACTGGGGGGCGCTTAGACTAAAGTTTGTTTGTTTGTAATTAAGCACAAAGCTACACAATAGGCTATCTGTGATCTGCCCACCACCGGTATCGAAACCCGGTTTCTAG
>NW_013667146.1:228531-230249 GCF_000517525.1 Limulus polyphemus
TATATATATATATATATATATATATATATATTCGTGGAAAAATGGAAAACATGCACAGTTTGGAAGTTGAAAGACGTGAAAAATTGTCTTGATGACGTACAATTTACAGAAATTAAATGTTATTTTGCTGTTGTCGCTACTTTAATGAATTAAATCTCTGTTGAACGTGGTTGTCTTATATCGTGCAATCCTTTCTTGGCAAATTGCCAAGTAATAAATAACACGTCCTCCCGATGGAACAGTGGTGAGTATACGAACTTACAACGCTAAATTCTGGGTTCGATTCCCCGCGGTAGACACGGCAGATAGACCAATGTGGCCTTGCTCTCGAACAACCAAACCAAATCATATCTTGTGGAAACTCTACAAATAATGTGAAAAAAGTTGTTGTAAACCTAAGAACAAACAAACGGACTTGTAATAAAATGTTTACAGTTCGCCAAGTTGATTAATGTCATCTTTAATGGAAGTTGTTTTTTTTATTGCTTTTAAGCACAAAGTTAAACAATAGGCTAACTGTGCTATGCCCATTTGGGTATCGAGCCCAGGTTTTTAGCAATATAAGCCCTCGAGCTTTCCACAGGGGGGGACAGACTTATTTTTGTTTGTAGTTAAGTAGCGAGCTATACAATGGGCTATCTGCGCTGCGCCATGACCACCATGGGTATCGAAACCCGGTTTTTAGCGTTATAAAGCTTCAGAATTACAGCTGAGCCACAAGAGTATAAAGCAATGAGTCTATGGTGGGAGAATTGAAAGTGACACTGATTTTATTTTATTTTTTTTACAAGTGTTTTCTCGAGTTTTGTTTCATTTCGCAAACTAAAATCAAATACACGTTTCGTAAATTCGTCAGTAACTGTGCTGTGGTAATACATAAAATATTTTAAGAAATTACGAGTGATTCTGAAAGGAATAGAGACAAGACTCAACTCGAATTACTCTCTGTACAATGCGCTGTCTACGATGTATCTATCGAGGGATTCGAACCTCTATTTGTAATGTAATAAGCCCTCAAGCTTACCGACGAGCTACTAGGGCGACCAAGTTTTTATTTTTTGTAAGCTAAAGCCATGCAAAAGCTTGTCTGCGTTTTATTCACTGCAGGGAATCGAACCCTAGATTTTAGAGTTGTAAGTTTGTAAATTTACTGCTGACCTGCCGGGGGAGGGGTGTACATTTATGAATCCAAGGTGTAAACTCAATCAAAATCAATTTTTCCTCTATCGAATGAGTGTTTTGTTTTATATAATTGTATTTTCTCATCGCCAATGTACACTGAGTGGTCACAAGTAAATAGACACCTAATTTTTCGTCATTTAACTGATTTATGCTAACTAATTTGTGTTCACAGAGCACTATATAAATGAAAATGGTCCACACACTAATTATCTCGTGCTACAACATGCCTAGGACTCAAGGTTCTCTCGAATTGTCAGATTTTGTCAGAGGAAGGATAGTTGGTCAAGCAGATGGTGGAATAAGTCAGCGGCAAATTTCGCAGAATTTGGGAATCCCGCTTTCGACAGTCAACAGAATCATCGTGCAGTTCAGGAAACAACTGAGCAGCGTCCTGGTCCATCAGAGAGAGCAAAAAGGGCTGTCAAGAGGAGCACAGAAATGGATCCCAGATCAACGACTGCAGAAGTGGCCAAAGTTAGTGGGATGAGCCCGAAATCTGTTCAACGGATTCTCCACAGATTGGGTTATCGTTGCAG
>NW_013667146.1:230860-232100 GCF_000517525.1 Limulus polyphemus
CTTCGATGCTCCTCTTGACAGCACTTTTTTGTCCTCTCCGATGGACCAGGACGACCCGGGCGCTGCTCAGTTGTTTCCTGAACTGCACGATGATTCTGTTGATTGTCGAAAGCGGGATTCCCAAATTCTGCGAAATTTGCCGCTGACTTATTCCACCATCTGCTTGACCAACTATCCTTCCTCTAACAAAATCTAACATTCAAGAGAACCTTGAGTTATAGCACAAGATAATTAGTGTCTGGACCATTTTCATTTATATAGTGCTCTGTGAACACAAATTAGTTAGCATAAATCAGTTAAATGACGAAAAATTAGGTGTCTATTTACTTGTGACCACGCTGTGTACACTAATTACATCCTTTCTTTAAAATTGGCGTATTTGGCGGTTCATACACTGAAATAATCAGTGTTGACTTCGAATACTTTTATTTTATATAATTCTCGTAAGATCTCGGGCTTATATAATTTCAGGTTTTGATATATTTTTTTTTTTTTTACAGTGTGTACTGAAACGTTTGAGTGTTAATATAAACCCCTCTATAACAGTAGCTGAACTAGTTATTTTACATTACAGTATCAAAGAGGTCATTTACTCTTTCCTTGTGGTGGCGCACATTAAAAGATATACCACGATCTGGTAACATATACATTATTTACCACTAGGTGGGGCTACATAGACTCATCTGTCTTACCAGGTTTACAAACACAAATAAAACAAGCACCATAGCTATATTCAAAATTCAAGAAGATTGCGCCCTAATAAAAAACAAGCATGTTAAAGAAAAAAATGTGAATGACGAAGCGCATTACCACACCTCTAAACCTAATTGATTTAAAACAATAAACCTAGTAGCTAATTCTCGTAAAAAAAAAGTCACTCAGTTTGTTGGAAATCTACCTGTATCTGATCCTCAACAAGAAACATCCGAGGATCTGTGTACGTGTGTGTCTGATCCTCAACAAGAAACACCGAGGATCTGTGTACGTGTGTGTGTGTGTCTGTTTCTTGTTGAGGATCCCCGAGGATCTGTGTACGTGTGTGTTGATCCTCAACAAGAAACACGAGGATCTGTGTACGTGTGTGTGTGTGTGTGTGATCTTCAACAAGAAACACGGAGGATCTGTATACGTGTGTTTGATCCTCAATAAGAAATATCGAAGATCTGTGTACGTGTGTTTGATCCTCAACAAGAAACATCGAAGATCTGTGTACGTGTGTTTGATCCTCAACAAGAAACAT
>NW_013667146.1:233031-234470 GCF_000517525.1 Limulus polyphemus
ACCGAGGATCTGTGAACGTGTGTGGTTCGTAAATATATTACTGGGGAATCAGTTTACGTGTTTGTAGTTCCTATCATTCCAAACAAAATAAACTGGAGATCCTTAAAAATACAAGTAGAGTGGTTTCACTTTCCTTTTAACGACTTAAAATCGTTTCATTCAAATATTAACGCTCTTTAAAATGTTTACGTCAAGGTCTGGTTAAAAATACGTACATGATGAAATATTCGTTATCTTTTTTGAGATACGATCTTGTTTTACCCGTAAGTGTTCGTATATTTCATCACTAATGATGTTTCTGAACTGTGGGAGTTATAAACCGTACATGTCTTTGGGTGATTGAAACATAATTCAAACACACAAGTAACGGGATGGGAGCCACGAATCATAAAATCCACAGTCCTGCACACTAACCATGAGGTTACGCTCAATTCCACGCCAATCAAAGTCTCCACTGCAAAACGTCGTAATTATTTAACATTACTATCACTACGAATTATAAATTTTGTAGTTAGAGTACATATTAATTGTTTAGATAACATTGAAGCAACACTACGCAGTTAAATCAGTATCATAAAAATAATAGTAATAAAAGTAGTAATACTATCTATACAATTGAAGGAGTAATGTGTGTGCGTGCACGGGAAGCTTTTCACACTTCATTAAACTATCCAAAAATGAAATTAGGACTGGACTAAGGAAATGTCGATGACGTCACGATATGCACAAGAGAGGAGTGGGGATATATAGTACTATGCATTGCAAAGAGAAAGGCATCCCCCAGAGCCCCACCTCAGACAGTAGTGTCTATGTGTTAAGGTTTCTTTGTGTGTGTGTGAATTTCTTCATTTACTTATAGACAGACACTTAGATTAGCAGTAACGCCACCCTGTTGATGTTTCATTACTCCCCCCCCCCCCCCGAGAACGAGGTTTCGAAATCTAGTGTCTCTTAATAATAGATACGTCGATCAGTTTGTTCATTCGGCTCATTGTGTCATTTGTATTATATGTGTTTGGTGGATATAATGTTTAACCCAACTTGGTTTAACCTCGCTGTCATTAAAACGCCCCGCACGGCCATCAGGTTCGTTCAGAACTCTACGTACCTAACCTCTTAAGTGAATAGCGTAGGCAGGTCACTTAACCGTTTTAATTACTTTAAATACACAGCACTGCCTTTAGATTTTATAAACTTAATGCATTCGTACACGAAACACAAATTTCCCCTAGTAACAACAGAGAAGTAGCAGATTTTGCTTCCGAGTCGGATTGAAAACATACATGTATAAGAGTGTAGACCTAGTCCGAGCCTTAGGTCAATGGTAAGTTTACGTTAAAACCCGTGGTTCGATTCCCCGCAGTGGATAGAGTGCTGGTAGTCCACAGTGTATCTCTGCGCTAAAACAACAACCTTACAATAATAACAAACTGTATCTA
>NW_013667146.1:235295-237023 GCF_000517525.1 Limulus polyphemus
TATATATATATATATATATATATATAAGAAATTTACATACATGTTGATTTATTCTGCGTACAAACCTAAGTACAGATTATATAAATAATTAGAACAACGTTGTATAAACGTTTTTATGTGTATTATAGTTCATAAACAAAATTATATTTGCATGCGGGAGGTGGTGGGGGGGATGATAAGTTTAATTTTTAAAAGGTGGGCACGGCAAAAACACACATTATGATTCAGTATATTATTGCAGTTCTAATCGGAGGGCAGACAATCTCCTCTAATGGATATGGGGGATGTATCCCCCTCATTCCTGTGTAAATTATTTTGTTGTTTCGTTGCGTGACGTGGTCAAGGATTGTATTATGAAACTTAAACGCTCTAACCCGATTCCGTTTGAACTCAGCTAAAATGTGAACCCAAGCACGCAACAAATACACTTAATCAGATTCTTTCAACTATTACACAGACAACGATAAGCTTTTTTTCTTTTTTCATCCCGGTTTGTGTCACGGGTAAGTAGAAAAAAAAAGGTTCGTGCACTCGTGAGAAGAAGATCCGTCAGACAAAACACTAAGCCACAGGTGACCTCAATAACCTGATAATGTTCATGTGAACTGACCAACCTTTTCGAAGAATGGTGACACATAGAAG
Source organism: Limulus polyphemus (assembly GCF_000517525.1). NCBI lineage: Eukaryota > Metazoa > Arthropoda > Merostomata > Xiphosura > Limulidae > Limulus > Limulus polyphemus. Next base: position 235,938 of record NW_013667146.1, read on the forward strand.
TAGGCTATTGTTTTCTGAATCAAACGTCCACGTTTTTTGTGGGTTTTTTTCTTTGAGTGACAATTTCCGTGAGAGGTCACTGCAAACGTGTTGTTGCCACCTGAACTCACTGAAGTGACAGCAAACCACAGATAATATTAAGTTAAACACCATTTTTACAAAGCTATCTTCATTCGGATAGAGAGAATACGTTTATAGAAGAAAGAAAAAAAATGTCCTTAAAGCCTGGTCACACTGAGCACGTGATCGATTTTGAATGACGCATTGAGCAGAGGCACGCGCTTGAATCCAGCGGGAAAACAAACTAATTAACGTTACAACCTTACTAAAAAAAAACAACCTGATAGCTCTTACATGGCAGCGTTGTACTGGTAGTTTTAACTATAAACACAGGATTGGGTCGTTCCGGATATTTGCACAAAGCTAAACACGGACTACCTGCGATAACCGTCCCTAATTTTGGGCTGATAGAGAAGAGTGAAGATAGCTTACAGCCAACTCTTGATCTAATTAAACAGTGAGATTTTACCGACGCTTTTATAACGCAACCTGTCCGAGACCCTAACCACTAGGACACGCCCGACTCATAAACAGGAACAAAGAGTATAAAGTATACTATTGCACGTTTATTACACCAAATCCATTACAGGGAGTCTTGTAATCTTAGATATAACGTGGAGTCTTGTAATCTTAGATATAACGTAGTCTTGTAATCTTAGATATAACGTAGAGTCTTATAATCTTATCCTACTAATCTGGAGTTGTACTTTGTATTTATTAAAATATTTAGAGAAATCAAAGAGCTTCTCTTTAAACTCCAGTTTCACTTAACGGTCATCTTCCAACTGTACGTTCGTGTTTTGTGTGTGTTGGACTTTGTATCATCAATATATCCGATGTGTCTTCGACCACTTAATCTTCTGTCATTTCGACCGCTAATTCTCCCTACGTTTCTTTCACCGGTAGAGGAAGAGGCCCCGATGAGAAGGTTTGATTCTGTGACTACTTTAAAAAACCCATAATACTTTGTATATGCAGTCGCTGCAGAGACCTCCAAGAAGTTGACAAACGTTATATCTAAGATTA
>NW_013667146.1:237534-239431 GCF_000517525.1 Limulus polyphemus
ATCTAAGATTACAAGACTCTACGTTATATCTAAGATTACAAGACTCTACGTTATATCTAAGATTACAAGACTCTACGTTATATCTAAGATTACAAGACACTACGTTATATCTAAGATTATAAGACTCTACGTTATATCTAAGATTATAAGACTCTACGTTATATCTAAGATTATAAAACTCTACGTTATATCTAAGAATCTCCCGGTGATAAACATGATTTTCACTACCTTAATATTTTAGTTTGTTTTAACACAAAGCTACACAATAGGCTATCTGCGATCTGTCCGCCACTGGAAATCAAACCCCGGATTTTTAGCGCTGTAAATCCGTAAATTTGTCGCTGATCCACCAGAGGGACCCTTAATACTTTGCTTGGAGGTTATTACCACCGATAACAGTGTAAATGCAGAAAAAAATACGAAAAGATAATCTCAAATTAAACAAAAATACATATTGATTTCACTCACGTGATCCTAATCGAAACGTACATGTTTCCGGGTTTATATACAAGGTATACATTCCAGGATGTGCTAATATAATAATTTTTAGTTAGAATCTAGCACGATTCGAAAAACAACAGGATTCGTTCATAGGAAGTCCCCCTAAAATCATCACAATAATAATGTTCATTTCTTTGAAATTCACAACGTTATACACACACATATATATATATATATATACTAAATTATAGCGTTGTAGCCGCGTTCCCACGCTTTAACCCTGGTAGTCGTAGTACATCAACAACCGCATAGTCATTGAGCTGTGGATCCAGCAGGATCGGTATTTACTTAATTAAACAGAAATTGAACAGTTATACACGAGGAGAGGAACTCTGGCTCCCTCCCACTTCCTTGTAGGGAACTAATAATTGAAACCGGTATTATATTATTCATATATCAATAGTAAAACGTAGAAGCTCAGACAAGCGAAATTGCTATTTGATTGTATGGGCGCAAAGACAGAAGTAATTGTTTTTAACCTTTAAACAGTAACGATGGTTATGTCATGGAAACAGCGTAGGGGTTCAGTGTTTGTTTTATGTATTTCGTTTTTTAAAATTTCATGTCATCATTCGTACATTATGATGATACACATCTTCCTCCGTTTCATATGCGCGTCCTGAATTATCACGTTCTAATAATAAGTTTGCCACCAGGCGGACATAACGGAAATTAGTGGTACTACGAATCTAGTTGAAATTATATTTAACAAACTTAGTGAACATATTCCAGACGTACAAACAAATGTTTTTTTGTTTTGTTTTTCCAAGTAACTATATTCCATTTTTCTTAAAAGCTAGTTCCATTAATATTAACTGATTATGATGTTTAAAATAAATAATAATAATTACTAGTTTATACACTTACGGAAATTATTTCGCATAGTTGGTTTAGTAATTCTCCTAAAATATCATTAACAGCAATGTTGCCCAACAGGTTTCAGTTTTGTTATGTATTAACTCTTCAGTCTGTGACATAGAATTAACATACTTTATCTGTAAGTTACTTCTAATATATATTTGTATATATATATAGTTAGCTTACCTATGATCAGAGGTTATTTACCACAACGTTAACAAACGTCCGCCACGAATTTACATCTTATATTTAATTTGAATGAATTATTTGTAATGTAAAATATTTATTGCAAGAGAAAGAAGCAACGCTACGTAGTAAACAATTTTCATGTGTTGACTGATACGCTTGCAAAAATTAGGGAAACACATCTTCAATATCAACATGCACACAAATGTAGGGCCCGGCATAGCCAGGTGGTTAGGGTGCTCGACTCGCAATCTGCGGGTCGCAGGTTCGAATCCCCGTCATACCAAACATGCTCGCCCTTTCAGCCGTGGGGGCGTTATAATGTGGCGGTCAATCGCACTATTCGTTGGTA
>NW_013667146.1:239703-241496 GCF_000517525.1 Limulus polyphemus
CAGATGGCCCTTGTATAGCTTTGAGACAAAATTACAAAACAAACACAAATGTAGAACACTTGAGTAACACAAGAATTATTCGTTTGTATGTTTTTAGAGGGCCAGGTGGTTAAGGCGCTCGACTCGCAATCTGAGGGTCGCGGGTTCGAATCCCAGTCACACCAAACATGCTCGTCCTTTCAAAGAGGGAAGACTGTCAAGTGGGTTGCATCCTTGACGTAAGAAACAGCTTTAGAAACGATGGCAGACAAGATCTGCCATCGGCTCAACGGTCCGCAAGAACTATGAGAGAAAAAAAAATGTTTTCAGAGAGAATGGTGTTAAACTTTAAATTTTATTGTTGTTGTTGTCGTTCTTTTACTCTAATTGAACAGACTTAAACTGTAGAAACACCTTGTTCATATCTACATCGTGGCCACTCACTAGAAAACATTGACCAGTACAGCCAATTAGCAGAAAATCTCTGTTCATATCTACATCGTGGCCACTCACTAGAAAACATTGACCAGTACAGCCAATTAGCAGAAAATCTCTGTTCATATCTACATCATGGCCACCGCTAGAAGATATTGACCAGTACAGCCAATTAGCAGAAGATCTCTGTTCATATCTACATCGTGGCCACCACTAGAAGACATTGACCAGTACAGCCAATTAGCAGAAGATCTCTGTTCATATCTACATCGTGGCCACTCACTAGAAAATATTGACCAGTACAGCCAATTAGCAGAAAATCTCTGTTCATATTTACATCATGGCCACCGCTAGAAGATATTGACCAGTACAGTCAATTAGCAGAAAATCTCTGTTCATATCTACATCGTGGCCACCACTAGAAGACATTGACCAGTACAGCCAATTAGCAGAAGATCTCTGTTCATATCTACATCGTGGCCACCACTAGAAGACATTGACCAGTACAGCCAATTAGCAGAAGATCTCTGTTCATATCTTCATCGTGGCCACCACTAGAAAACATTGACCAGTACAGCCAATTAGCAGAAGATCTCTTGTTCATATCTACATCGTGGCCACCACTAGAAGATTACTGGTCACCTATATATATATTATGGTCCCCCACAAGCAGCATACTGGACACCCATGTATTATGGTCACCATCACCCATCAGTGGTCAAGTACTAAACTTAAATCACAACCATAAAACCAATACTGTTCATGTATTAAGATTACCTGCCAGGAGATCAGTGTTCACGTTCTAAACACAGACCACTACCAGAAAACCACTGCTGTTTATGTATTGAGGTTACCTGCTAAGAGACCAGTGGTCGTGTTCTAAACACAGACCACTACCAGAAAACCACTGCTGTTCATGTATTAAGGTTACCTGCCAGGAGACCAGTGGTCGTGTTCTAAACACAGAGCACTACCAGAAAAACACTGCTGTTCATGTATTAAGGTTACCTGCCAGGAGACCAGTGGTCACGTACTATAGTCTCATTTTACGTCTTCTATCAGCATTGTATATATTTTTAAGTCTATTTTTCTTTTTTAGAACAGGTTTATTATAAATAGCAATCAGGGATTATTCGATTGTTTCAAGAACTTATTTTTTATCAGATCTTATTGTAATCACCTAGATGCTCCAATTTAAAGTGGAACTGTGTCACGGAAAACTGGGTTTGTATAGTATTTTTCCTGGTAATATGTATCAATGAACAAATTTTGTAAATGTCTATCACAGGTTTAGTTTAGTTGTGACACCAGGGTTTCGTTCTTTTTTTTTTTTTTTTTTTTCTTTAAAAAACGATAAAAAAAAATTTCAAATTTTTTTT
>NW_013667146.1:241861-246488 GCF_000517525.1 Limulus polyphemus
GTTGTGACACCAGGGTTTCGTTCTTTTTTTTTTATCATAAAGGTATTTTGCTCAATACCTTTTTTTTTGAGGGGGGGGGGGTTGGTCCCGTCAAACCGTTCTTTTCGTTTTTTTTTATGTATTAGCAAGCATAGAAACAAATATTCAAATTTGTTTTTAATATCATCAGATGCCAACTAAAAAAAAAAACTTCAAAACCTTTCAGAACAATCTTATCTTTCAATAAGTGAACTGAAACAGAATGATCAAAGTACTGGTCATAAGATCAATGTAACGAATGACGGTGTAATATTATTATTATTATTTATTTCTTCGCCTCGGCTTTGAACTCAAGACCTTCACGTACTAGACGAGTGCTCTACCAACAGTACCAAAAGGACTAGCTCTGTAGCAGTTCCTAGTAGGGCACTTTTTACCCTGTAAAACAGACAAGCACTGGCTTCATTATTACAGATTATTTTACAGAAATAGATATTAAAAAACATGTTAAACCAGATGAGTGCCTACTCACCTCGCTACATAACTTTTGAGTGTGTCCTTGGCCTATTATTAACCCGGTAATTATTACAAAACCAGAAACAATAAATGGCTTAAAAAAAATTAACAATAATTATATACCTAACGATGATTATTTTTAAATTTTTTTCCTGAAATCACCAAGGTGTGGTAGGGCGTACAGGATAGGATATCTTTTCTACAGTTCTTAAAAGCATTGTCTGTTGTTAAACGCAAAGCAACAACATGGGCTATTTGCGGTATGCCCACTGGAGGAATCGAACTCCGAATTTGAATATAATATACCCTCAAGCTTACCATTGAACCCACGTTGAGCCGTTGTAATTTAAAGTAAATGCGATCATATTATATAGAGAGCGGCAAACACAACCGAACATATTCTTATTCAGAACACAGAGGTGGTGAAAGTAAGTGTTTTTTTTGTTTTTTAAATACGAGTCCAATACGTAAATATATTTAAACTTAAGAACGGTGTGCGGAAAGAGCAGAGCGACGCCCTCCTTTATATCCAACTGTAATAATTATTTCTACAAAAACAAAATGTGCATTTTTTCTTTTGCTTCTGATATTCAAGCAAAGGACTATCTACGCCAGCCGTCCCTAATTTTGAACTGATGGACTACAAGAAAGGCAATCACCCGCCTCTAACAAGTTACTATTGTGATTTGACCGTCATCTTTATAATGCACCCATAGCACCAATGTGTATTATGGACCCGCAGAATCATAGTCCAGAAAGCTAACCACAGGCCCACGTTTGGCCCATGTAGATGTGTATGCAGACGTAAATATAAGCGTATAAATAAAGCCCCCCAGTGGTTTAGCGGTAGTCAGAAGGCTTATAATGCTAAAATCGTGTTTCGATAGCCGTGGTAGGCACAGCACAGATAGCCCATTATGTAGCTTTGCGCTTAACAACAAAACAAAACATAAAAAACAAACATATAAATTGTTTTTCTTATAGAGCCTCGTACTTGTAATAAATCACTAAACAGCGATTGTTTAAATATATATATATTTTGTATTCGTTACGAATACAAAATATATGTCAGACGAATTTCACTAAAAGAGCGTTAGCGCACAAAAAAACAAGTTTAGCGATTACACCTAACTATATGTGCGTTCAAAGAATTCTGGCTTTTACGAAACAAAACCGCTTTGTTTGGAAAAAGCCCATATAGTCTAGAGACCAAATCTATGTCTCCGAGTGCATACTAGACTCTAACGTACGGTTTATCTTTTCTAAACAATTACTTTGAAAGCTTTGAAATTCGATTGTCCATCAACGCTACGCTCATAGCGACAGACTCACGGGCGTCTGGTGTATACCAACTAACATTTTTTTTATTACTTTGAATTATTTGTATATCAAGAGTTTGGTGGCCACACAATGAACGCAAAGCAAGACCAGATCTGTTTATCTATTAATTTTTTTATGTTTCAAAAACTTAAAAATGATTGCAGCATTTTGAGAAAGACATAGACACTGCGTTTTTACTCACTCACTGCGGTGTGTCTGCAAGATAGATAGATTAACTTGGTGTCGCTAGGTGGACAAAAAGTACTGTATTCTGTTCAGTTTGTTGTTAAGCGCAGAGCTATACGATGGGCTGTCTGTGCTGTGCCCACCACCAGTATCGAAACCCGAAGCTTTCGGACTTGCCACTGAGCCACCAGGGGAGGCTACTCCGTTCAGTTGTGATTAAGTATTGACTCGAGTTCACCGAGCGAGGCGTGATTTCAAAATTGTACCGGGCTGCAGATCGAAAAGCCCAAAGTTTGAGCCACGACATGCCACTGAACAAGCTCCGTACATTCAGCTTTGGGAACGTGAAAACCGTGACAGTGAATCCCATTCATCAGTTAAGAGTAGCCATATAGGTGCTGCTTACGGTTTTGCTTTCCCTCTGGTCAGCAGTTCTGAGATCGAACCTAAGCTCGGGTTTCACATAAAGTTCCGCATTCAGGTTGAAAAGAAAAAAAAATATCAACCTCTAAGTAAGACTGACAAAAAGTGTACCAACCATTAGTATATAGGTCGAAAGTTATCATCACGACTCACACTAAATTATCTGAGATATCATGGCCTAGCTTTAGTTAAAGGGAAAGGTCTTATTTACCATCTGATTCGTCAGTATTTAAATCTCCTCAAAATGAATGTTATATACTAACACACTATGTGTAAATAGCCGTGGGTAATGAATCTATATAAATATAATAGTACTGTCTGTTGTATATCCATGTAACTACTTCGCAAGGTATGGATGGATCTTCACCAAAATTGGTATGGCGGTTCATTTGGTCCACGCAGGGGTACATAGAAATTTTCAGTTTTAAAGTTTTTATGGGCGTTTTTCAACACTATTTCTTCCCTTGTAGATGGATCTTTACTAAATTTGGTGTGGAGGTTCATTGAGTCCATGGGGAGATACGTACAAATTTTTAGTTTTACGTTTTGCGGTTTTTATGGGCGTTTTTTTTTACCACTACTTCGCCCCCTGTTAATGGATCTTCACCAAATTTGACATGAAGGTTTGTTGGGTCCATGCGGGGATACATGCAAACTTACGGTTTCAAATTTTGTGTTTTGCAGTTTTTATGAGCGTTTTGTTTACAATTACATATAAGGGAAGCAACTTTTCATATCCTAAGATAACCTTTCATTAATCATGAATTTACGTATCTTCCGTCAAGGGGACGGGTACTTCACCTGGACAGGGTACTTCAGCTGGTAACTTACATTTTGCTTTTAGATGCTTTCATTTTTTTTGTAAACGATCAGATGTGGTTTTTTTTTCACACAAAATATTTATATTTTATGTATTTATACTCTGTAAATAAGCATATGCTTTTCCCAATAAATACTTAAGTTGTGTGACAGTATACATTAATAGCTGTTAATACCCGTGTATTTTCTACGTATTTTGAACTGTTCTTGAAGAAATTATGATATTTTCAAGCTTTGATGATTCAACGATATTGTTTCAGTTTGCTATTGTAATTTTTTTGTATGATAAGTGTATAAGTGCTATTGTAATTTTTTTGTATGATAAGTGTATAAGTGCTATTGCTTATACACTTATTATACAAAAAATTACAATAGCAATTATACACTTATTATACAAAAAATTACAATAGCACTTATACACTTATCATATGAAAAAATTACAATAGCAATTATACACTTATCATACAAAACATTACAATAGCAATTATACACTTATCATACGAAAAAATTACAACAGCAATTATACACTTATTATACGAAAAAATTACAACAGCAATTACACACTTATTATACGAAAAAATTACAATAGCAATTACACGCTTAGCATACGAAAAATAACAATAGCAATTACACGTCTAGGATACAAAAAAATATAATGGCAACTACACTCTTAGGATACAAAAACAAGTACGTTTTGGAAATATTTTCTGTTTTCACTCAAACAGAAAACGATATTATAAAATAAACCGAGGTGAAAGAATTAAAAGATTATTAACAAACGCCTATAATGACGACAAAACAGAAACAGAAAAAAAATGCAATGCTTAACCTCAGTGCAGAGATAATCTTTTTCTTTTCGAGACTCACCTTGAAAGTTCTTTTTATTTCCCTTGTGTCGTTTTCGGCCCTTACCACGCGTCCTACCTGCACCTGCGCAGAGGAATTCGCTTAAAACTAAGACCCCAAGAAACACAACAGCGATTTGAGAATACCCAGTGTTCATTGTGACAAAGCTAACAAACAGTCTCTTCGATATAATCAGTTTAGTCAATCTGTATAGCGTTTGAGCTCTCCATAACGAAACACCGTTGAGTTGTCGTAGAAAGAAAAACGCGTCCTCGAAGATCTCGCTATCACCTGAAACAGAGATGAAAACAGGAACTAAAACATATCACCAGTTCAGTGATATAAGGTACTAGTATCCCTGCAAAAAAATAATAAAAAATTATAACTTTTCTGTTCGTTTTTATTGGTTATTATTTTGGTAAGAGTTCTATATGGCACCCCACTCAATTAAAAAAAAAATCATCAAAGTAATATTTATGTATTAATAAATCATATTAATAGTACCAATAACGTAAGTACAATGCTAGATAGATATAAC
>NW_013667146.1:247461-259175 GCF_000517525.1 Limulus polyphemus
ATCCAGGCAATTCTACAATTTTTGGGTGGGGGTGCCATATGGAACTCTTTCCATTATTTTTACACACACAAAAGTAATATGAATTCACAGAAATTGTTGTCTTTTCTCTTGTACTTCTATTTTTAGACTAGCTACAAGTATTGTGTGAAATGGGAAAATACCGGGAATTAGCTACAAGTATTGTGTGAAATGGGAAAATACCGGGAATTAGCATAAAGAAACAAATGAAACAAACTCAGCTTGGACAATGAGTAAACTAAAAACACGCGACAAATTTCAATACCATAAACTAAAGCACATGACAAGCACCAATATGAAATTCAATACGATAGAATAAAACACGTGACAAACTTCGATGTAGTAAACTAAACTTGAATAAGATAAATTCAATGCCTCGCTGAGCTTCAAAATGTTAAAATAAAAAAGCGACGACCTTCAAGATGTGACAAATGTCGTGAATAAATTTAACGTGATAAACTACGAAAATTCACACGATGAACTCTTTATGCAACGACCAAAGACACTTGATAAACTTGATCACAATAGAACTTAAATATCGTACGTAAACCAGAGTCGCAATCAGTATAGGAAAAATAAACGACTCGGTGAACTTTAGTGCAACGAACTAAAAAAAAAACAACACGTATTTAAAAATATAATGAATATCAAAACATAACACACAATGAACTTCAACGTACGTTAAAATAACTAATGTGATAAACAACGTGACGACGTTCAATACAACGAATAAAAAAAACAAAAAAAAAACACACACAAAAATCAACTCCGTAAACTCATGATGAACTGTTGTGCAAAATACCAAAAAGTGACATCCTGATGACTTGGCCGTTTTAGAGCAACATCCGCCACGTGGAATCGAACCCAAGTTCTTATATTTGTAAATCCGTAAGCTTAAACGCCGTACCACCACAGGAACTTATCATGATTGATTCAGTTTGGCGAGTTTTATTTTATGAGAGCGAAAATGTAAGTTACAACGTTCTTTTCGTCAGAAAACGTTGTAACTTTCTCAATTTATATATTTTATTACGCCGAACGGACTTCAAGAAAATATGGATACCCAAGTAATATTATTTGTTATTTAATAAAAACAAATAAATAAAAAACCTCTCGGAAAATTATTTTTCAAACTACACAAAACAACTTCGTATAGAGAAAAAAAACAACTAATTCTCAACGATTTCGATCGCAGTGGGGGACCGCTTTATAATTCAGTCAACAATCGCCAGTTCACTTTCTGTAAGTACAACTACAGTATCCAGTATTACAGGAATAAAACCACAAGAATCAAAATTCATGCAAAGTGGTATAGTTCTAATATTTTAGACAATAATGGAAAATAAAAGCCAGGAAAGAATAAAATTAAACAACAAGCAAACGTTCAGGGTCGAAGAACGGAACATAAATTAGAAAAACGAAACCGTGTGTCTACATCGACATATATCATATTAACTTAATCTTTTTAAGCTTACTATTTTTTTCCAGGTCTTCTCTAGCACCCGCTGAAAACAAGTTGTCTTTACCCCTGTCAGCAAGTTCTTTTCGTATTGTTAATGATCGTTCAACCCTACTTCTCAAAACCACGTGCTGACTTAAGAACAGTCGCTATAGAATACACTTTATGATTGGTTCAAAAGTAGCGATGCGTCTATTGGTTGGTTTGGGAACCAGGTGATTTTGTGTGAACTCAAGAAAGTTTTTGAGTTCATTAGTACTTTTTTTTTGCCTTATTTTGTAAGATTACTCTTGGACTATAAGATAGGAATCTTCATATATGTTTTAGAGAATACTTAATAATTTACAAATATAAAAGTTCAGTGATGAACCTATTAACAAATGTATTATTAAGATTAACTCCTTATTATTAAGATTAACTCAACATTTGAGCCTCCCCCGGTGGCACAGCGGTATGTCTGCGGACTTATAACGCTAGAATCCGGATTTCGATACCCGTGGTGGGTATAGCCCATTGTGTAGCTTTGTGTTTAATTACAAAAAAAATCAGCATTTGAAAAGCATTACACACATTATTATAATAAAAGTTAAAACGAGAACTTCCAAAATTTAAGGACCACTTATTAAAAAACTGTTTTTTTTTGTTTTTTTACATGAGGATTAAAAAACATAAGGTTTAAGTAATTTATGGATTTTGTCTGTATATGGTGTGTTCAGTAGCGTCTGTTTTGAAGTGTGAGTCAATCAGTTCGGTCTGTTTATCGCGCTTTTACACAGTAATAATCTAAAGCCGAAGAGGTGTCGGGTCACCAAAATTCAGCTCATGTTCACGTGTTTTACATATAATTCACTTTTTGTGGTCCGACAGTCCATGGTCAAGGGCAAAAGGTCAAAGTGTGCTTCATCGTCTCTCTCGAGTGATGTTTAACTTAATCAATTAATTAAAATGTATTTCATGCCATTATCAGAGACAACGTAAAGTTTTGTCCCCTGGTAGGTTTACAGACTTAAAACTCTAAAATCCTAAATTCGAGTTCGATTTCCCGCGGTGGACAGAACACAGATAGCTCATTTTGTATCTTTGCGCTAAAAAAGCAACAATGAAATAGCGATTTAATCTCATTCTTTATACGCCATCTGGCGATCACCACCACAATTACTGCACAAACAAGATAACTGTGTTTATTACAAACTCACTATAAAAGCGTTTCGAAAGAGTTGCCAAATTATATCTTTATTTGACTACAAAATCATAAAATGAGAACGTGAAGAAACATTTCTTTTACTGAAGTTGTTTGTACAGTATTTGTCATCAATTTTGTCAAAACTGGATTCATTTGATAATAAATTTGTTAAATAACAGTAGTTATCCTTGCCCTCATTACGTGAATAACCTGCAACCCGTGTTACTTGTAGGGAAGGGAGGGGGTTAAACAAATATTTATCCCTCCTCTCCCGAGAGACAGCTCTTGACTTCATTATCTCTCCATCTTCTATGACTGAAAGATATTGGTTGACAGACGCGTGCAAAGAAGGGGGCAACAACCAAACTTCTGGTCTAGCAAGCTGCGTAGAAAAATAAAACATGTATTAAGCGTAATTTTGCACGTAATAGGAATCAATTCTATTTTGTTAAGTGTTTTTGAGAGCACTGTGTAATTATTTAATATTTCAACGGATTTTCCTTGTTTATTCACACATACTGTTCGAATTTTCTTCAAATGAGTCTGAAGGATAATTCTCTTTCCACTTATATTTTTGCAAGAAACTTTTTCTCAAGATTTAGTAAATAATCTTAATAGATTTGGAAACACTTTCAACACACGTTGAAGAAGAACACTTCAGCAATGCTAACAGGATCCTCTTGAAGCTAGTATTAGCAGTATTTTTTGTTCAAATAATCTTTAGTGGGTTCTACAGTAAGTTCTATATTTGTCTTACGCTCATAAAGATCGGCCTACAGGTTAGAGGTTTGATTGATGGCTACTTTTAACGGCAGAATTTTTCTTAATGGCTTTTCATACCCTTCGTGATAATAATTTTTATTCCAATTGTTTTTTAACAATAATATCTACTAAGAAGTAACATTTCAGCATCTATTATAATAATACTCAGTTTTGTCAATGCCGATTCATTTCAACTGGTGTAAATATACTTTACTATATATTTTGTACAACAAAATATTAAAAGTTTATCACAGTTTTTAAAAAGGTCTAACGTTAGGCCGTAGAATAACATTATAAGTTTATTTATTGATAGTAATAAGTACGGTAAACTAATTAAAGAATTAATCTAAAGCAAAAAACTTACACAAATGACAGTGTTAATTTATCTCTACCGAAAATAGGCTGTACTTAATAAAGGCTTAACTAATGTTAGGCCTAAGGCAAGTGGACTTATACTAGATTTCGGTGTCTGCGATAATAACTCTTTTGTATTATTCCAGAAATCCTGAATTTATAAAAGTATTGTTGCAATAAAGATACTAATTTGACCGCAAACGTTTCGCAGGTCTCTGCTAGTTAATAAATATTGGAAATATTTCAAAAACTGAGACGTCCAAACGTTTACTTCGCTATTTACGATACTGAGTTTTCCGTATCTATGGAGAATCTGGAGCGGTCTAGACATTTTCCTGTGGGTTGTGCGAGTCGCTGATCATTATCGATAAGACGGAGTATAGTACATTGTATGGCATTATTCCAGTTTGCGTTTCAACTTTTAAAAGTTTTCTACTTTCAGGAAAACTTAAAACCACATTTTGTGATCGAATTTTTTTCTTTCCTTGAATTAATGTTTAAATAGATAAGAACGAGTTATCGTTAAAAAAGAATAAATTAAAAAAAAATCCTTTATCTTGGGTGGAAACAATATTCTGGCCACAACGCAAAAAATAGTTCCAATATCTTTATTTGAACTAATGACTGAAAGCAAAAAAGTGAAAAATAAATAAATAATATGTCAACTACACTAAACCTGGCATTTTAATAACCAACGAGACCTTTCACTTAATATCAGGACTCATCAGGCCAACTGAAATACAAAAGGTAAATAATCAGAGGTGTAGGCGTTAGTTATGTTCTCAATTACAATAACGAGGTTTGTTATAATGTGAACTATATTAAGTAAGTGAAGTGTATTTACTATAAATATTTATTTAAGTTATTTAGGATTCACAATTAGAATCAGGATTAATAACACTATTTATTTATTTTAATCTTAATTATTTACTTATTCTAAAACCAGTTATTTATTTACTGTTATTACTTTCACTCGAATTAAATTTACTACCACTCAGAAGAACTGGTGAACAAGCAGGTTAGTTTTTTTTTAATTCCACAGTAATATGTCGTGAAATACAAACTTTTATCGTTTGTTTAGTTTTTTGTTTGAATTGTATTCTTGTCTTTCACACTGTTTAAATTATACACAATTAATAATTCAAATTAGCAATCAAAGCTAATAAGTTAAGCCTAATAACATTGAAAGTGAAAGGGACAGTCACAATTTATCAAAACTAATTAAGCCTAATAACATTAAAAAAAGACATATTGTTAATCACATTTTAGAGTTATATATATACTGTAAAATACAAACATACCATTACGTTTGTTTCATTAAAATACTTTAATGAAAGCAGTGAATTTTTCTTCCACTCATTACATTTTTCCGAGTTGCAGCAAAGTTGATTGATCATATCTTTTGGCTCCATGTAGGCAAGTAATTTACTGAAGCAGAATTTTATTATAAACATTCTTGAAATATGCGGTCAAAACTTCCACTTTAAAACCGCTAGTTTTATTAAATTTATCTTTTATCTTCTAAGATGATTCCTGTAGATATCAGTGGCAGAAGAAAAACAAATCAGTAATAAGGAAATCAGTAGATTAGTGTACTTATAGTTATACCGCCGTACATTAACTTTACGAGTTTCATGTATCGCACAGCGCCCTCTTCCGCTATTTCTAGTTAATACGTAATAATAACTAAGTTCAAACGCGGACAGCAAGTGGTAGTAAAAGGTTTAATCCAAAATCCTTTACATCAAAGATATATTTTTTCAATTATAGTTAATAATTTTTTTTTTGCAACCAAGACGAGATATTAAACGCTGTGTATAAGTTTAACTATTAACATATAATACCCGTAAGCAACTGGAAGCAAGATTCTCTGAATTAGTTCTTTGAAAATAGATTGTAACAAAACTCTTGTAAGTTTCGCTAAACTCCGCAACCACTTTGTTTTTACTAAATTATGTTTGTTTCTTTGTTGAATCCCCGTCACCGAACATGTTCGCTATTTCAGCCGTGTTGACGTTATAATGTGACGTCAGTCCCACCATTCATCGGTAAAAGAGTATCCCAAGAGTTGGCGGTGGGTGGTATTAAATAGTTACATTTCCTCTAGTCTACCACTGCTAAATTAGGTACGGCTAGCACAGATAGCGCTCGAGTAGCTTTGCGCGAAATTCATAAACAAACAAACAAAGAAACTTTTTTCGAGGGGGTGGGTGGGTCAAATTACTAATACAAGCTGGTATTATCTAAACCATAAATCATCACTTTTTTTAAACAGATTGGGTCCACATATTCTTTATTTGTTGTGTTTCATAATTTTCGCGCAGAGCTACACAGAGAGCTATCTACGCATATTCGTTCCAAATTTAGAATTGATATACTAACGAGTCAACAGCGCCAACCACCAACTCGACTACTCTCGTTTGATCGAACAGTGGGATTTGACCATCATGTTTATAATGCACGTACAGGCCCAAAGTGATAAGCACGTTTTCGTAGCAACGGGTCGCAAACCATGAATTCTCGAATCATAGTCCGATCACGCTAACCTTATATGGTATCATATTAAACAGTTTTAAGTTTTTGCCTGCTGCAATACTCAGCTTAAAGAACTGACAAAAACAAAGTGAGTGAAATAATGCATTTGCTAAATATAATAAATATGAGATCCATACAGTTTTAATGGGATTAATTGTAGTATTAATGGTATTTTTGATTAAATGTTTTTGAGTGACTCATATATTGTTATATAGGCATCTTATAGCCAACACCATAAGCAATATAGTGTACAAAAAGTCAAAAGAAATGTGTCTAAAAGGCCCAGCGGTAAGTCTGATTTTATAAACTAAAAACCGGGCTTAGATAGGCGTAAGTAGACAACTGTGTGAATTTTTTGCTTAACAACAAAACAAACGAACTAAAAGATGGTCATTCTTGGATCATATCTCTTTCTAACAAGAGGGAATTCTCAATACCCGTGCCACTTGAAATTAGAATAATACACCAATCGAAATGGTTTAATCTCCTGAATCCCAAACTGTAAGTAGATCTCAAATCGGTCAAGAGATGATGGAGCTATGAGCTAAAAGCTTGTACTTAAAAAAACAAAAACAACTCAGAGCCGTTTTATGAGCGGCTCTGTCACGGCTAAAAAAAGAAAACGTAAAAATACAGAACCGTATGTATTTTTGAATGAGATGGCAAATGAGGAATCAACTGCTATAGATTTGTATTCACTGGTGAATGTACCTTGTAAGACATTGTATTTTTAATAACTTTTGAGCATATATATAAAATAATAAATTTAATTAAAATAATCTTCTATAAAATGTGCTAAATAATGAAAACTGACGCTTTGGGAGTCTAATTAACGATATAAATTAGAGTTCTTGTAATTTAATTATCACAAGTCTAATCACTAGGGGTAGAAAAATATTAATAGTGGTCATGATATCTTAAACAGTATACTTTTACATAAGTTAAAATACTTACTTTTGTTAACTTAATGTTTCGCAATTTGCCTTTCTTACCTTAGAGTCATAGATTTACTTACATCAGACATACTTGATTCTCCCATGAATGAGAGTGATGCTTTTTAGATAGATATTAGTGCCATCTATTGAGAATAAAATCTGTTAAGCCTATAATATAAAAAAAAGGTGCCTTACTATAACATATATTTTCTCAGTGGTGTAGGAAGGAGTTACAAAGTGGGGTGCTTGGCTAGACATGCAGATTTTACAATAATATAATTTACAGTTGCTATATAATCAAATATGTAAAAGTGGAGGTGCTATAGCACCCTCTGTTCCGACGCCTGTTTTCTGTATTATAGGTGCAGTGTTTTGAGTTGTCTTTTACTCACCAGTAGTATTGATTCTATTAAAGTAGTACAGTCTGCGGACTTACAACGCTAGAATCCGGGTTTCGATACCCGTGGTTGGCAGAGCACAAATAGCTCATTGTGTAGCTTTGTGCTTAACTTAAAACAAACAAACAGTAGATAAGCTGTTTAAAATACTACAAATGAATGTGAAGCACAATCTATCGTGCGACTCACCACTTGTCACTGAGTTATACCGGTTTCGGGGAATTCCGTCCCTTTTCAGTAACCCTGGGCAAGGGCAAATCGAAACAACGAGCTTCATATAGCGGTGCAGTGTATATTATACGTAATGGATTTTGAAATGTCTTCCGTTCTTTATAGTGACCTAAACAGTGCTTTTAAAACAAATCTTAAATCTTTAGTTCGTTGTTACATTCTTCTGGAGAAATATGTAAAGTATACTTACCACCTGTTGTGTTTGGAGCAATGCAACCAAACATGGAAATACAGGAAAAGTACTGTTTGGTGGAGATTGTTTTATTGATTGTTTCGGCTAATAAGGACAGTGAACTTGGAAGCTACATGCCTTCTGTGATCCTGATAAATAATACAAAGACCCCTCATGTCATTTTTTTTTTTTATCTTGACAAGCTGTGTGACGTTATACAATTAATCCCCCCCACCCTGGGGCGAACAGAGTGTCTAGTGGGATTAATTTCGCGACAGTACGAGACAGGTGATATTATAAGATTTATTTCTTCTTTAAACTTTTTATTCTCATCTTGACAAGAAAAATACTAGCCCCGCGACACGCATTTTTATGTTGTTTGTTTTTTTTGGCCTCTGCAAAAAAAAAACGTTCTCGTCGTGTTATTAATTACTATCCTGGTTGCTGGGGGATTTTTAGAATAGTCCGAAACAACTTAATTTCTTTATTACCAGCGACTTTCATTTGATTTCACTCTTCGCAAATTTCGAGTAAGACCATCATAAGATAACACAAGCCCCCCCCCCCAGTGGCACAGCGGTATGTCTTCGGACATACAACGCTAGAATCCGGGTTTCGATACTCGTGGTGGGCAGAGCATAGATAGCTCATTGTATAGCTTTGTGCTTAATTACAAACAAACAAACACGATAACACAAAATTGTGTGTAGAAGTTAGCGAATAAAAGAACCACAGTAAACGAAAGAAAAAATAAAAAACAACTGTCAGACGTTTTGATATCGAAGAAACTAGTTTCGTGTCTCCCCCCCCCTCCTCAGTCTCGCGTTGTCTTTCATTTTCTTTCGAGTAATACTTTTATGTTTCGACATGCCCCAGTGGCACAACGGTATGTCTGTGGACTTACAACGCTAAAAACCGGGTTTCGATACCCGTGGTGGGCGGAGCACAGATAGCCCATTGTGTAGCTTTGTGCTTAATGCCAAACAAACAAACTTTATCTGTCTGAATAATTGGATTTGACCGTTACTCTTATAGCGCATCTACGGCCCTAAAGTATAGAGCGCATTTTTTCGGCAATGGGAAGCGAACCATAAATCCTCGAATGCACAGTCCAAGCATATTCTACATATCTTGGAATTGTTTTTATAGTTAAGGAATAATTTTAAAATAAACTGTTCCTGTTGAACTGTGTTATTGAACTAACGTTATAACGCTGTTTTTCTGCGACGATGTTTAATTACAAAAAAAATAGAGGGCCTTGCTTGTTTGGAATTAAGCACAAAGCTACACAATGGGCTATCTGTGCTCTGCCCACCACGGGTATCGAAACCCGGTTTCCAGCGTTCTAAGTCCGCAGACATACCGCTGTGCCACTGGGGGGGGGGGAGAGCCTTGAATGTTCACCTTGCCATACTGAAAAATTTAAAACCTTCCTGATCTAGGGTACGTGAATTAATAAAATATAGAACCCATGTATTTCTAGACAAAAATGAAATAGCAGAAATCCCTGCTAAATTAGGGACGGCTAGCGCAGAATAGCCCTCGTGTAGCTTTGCGCGAAATTCAAAAAACAAACAAACAATAAAACCCAAAATTAAGTGTTCTCGAATAGCTCTCGGCTAATTAACATAACCTTGTTTATAGTAAGATCAGTTGTTGCATTTTACATAAAATTGAAATGTCGCTACTTATTCCATAAATGAATAAGATATTGCTAAAAAATTTAACCATGCTCTAAAGTAACGTCTCCCAAGTGAGTCAGTGGTAAATGTATGGACTTACAACGCTAAAATTCGGTGCTCGATCCCCCGGGTGTAGATTATCTATTGTGCAGTTTTACAGTAAAAACCACAGCAATAATCTGAAGAAACCGATGCAAGACTAGAGGGAAGGCAGCTGGTCATCACCACCGACCGCCAACTCTTGAGCTACTCTTTTACCAACGAATAGAGGGATTGACCGTCACGTTATAATGCCCCACGGCTGAAAGGTGTGACGGGGATTCGAACCCGCGACCCCCAAATTGCAAGTCGAGCGCCTTAACCATCTGGCCATGCCGGGCCAAGTTTTGGGTAGTATACAATTAAAGACAGTGTGATAACGTGGAAAGTTATAATTCTGATCAAATCAAGCGTCAAGAGAAAACGATGTGATGGCACATTAACATTTCAGTTTTTTTGATGACCGTAAATTCGTTTTTGAAGCAAGCCATTAAACCTTCCCATATGCAGTATTAATACCTACCATACAACCCGAAACTAGTAAATATTTTGGGATTGCTCTAAGATAGCTAACAATCTAGTTAGTAAGGTCAAATACTACTTTAAAAAAAAGGTTCAAATTAGCTCTAACGCAACTGTTTTTGAAATTATTTGTTCGTCTGTAAGTCACAAAGCTACACGATGGGCTATATGTGCTGTGCCCATCACAAGTCTCAAAACCAGTTTTTAGCGTTGTAAGCCTTCAGACTTACCGCTGATCCACGGGGGGTGGGGGCATGAAATTACTTAAGAACCAAATTTCGAAGAGACGAGATAGCAACAGTGACATAACAATTTCTCAACCCCTTTTTGCCGTGGGGGCGTTATGTTAATCCCACTATTCGTTGTTAAAATAGTTAGCCCAAGAAATGACTGTGGGTGGTGTTGACAAGCTGCCTTCCTTCTAGTCTATCACTGCTAAATTAGGGACGGTTAGCGCAGATAGCCCTCGTGTAGCTTTTCGCAAAATTCAAAACGAACAAACAGTATAATTACATTAATTTTTGAATCATCGACAGTGTTCATATGGGGCCTGTCGTATTTTTAGATTATTTGTGTACCAAATTGACTGTGGATGTACAGATCCACTTATAACATACGAGTCACACACAAAAAGTTTAGCGAAGATACCATCAATATTGCAATTAATTAGACTACTTATTACTGGTATTCCCATTATATTTAACATAAAAATGAGTGATTTCATTCATTTTTTATCATTTCTTTACAGTGAATATTATAACAGATTAAAACATAATTCAATTCAATGTCGTGCAAAGCTGGACCCTATTTGTGGTGAATGGTTAGTATCTTGGAACGGTTTAAAAACAAGTCAGTAGTTTGGAAAGATCTAAAAGCAAATTAGTAACCTGGGAGGTCTCAAGGCAAGTCAGTATCTTGGAACGGTTCAAAAATAAGTCAGTAACTTGGAACGGTTCAAAAACAAGTCAGTAACTTGGAACGGTTCAAAATCAATTCAGTAAATTGGGACAGTGTAAAATGAAGTCAGTATCTTGAAACGGTTTAAAAACAAGTCAGTAACTTGGAACGGGTTAAAAAC
Source organism: Limulus polyphemus (assembly GCF_000517525.1). NCBI lineage: Eukaryota > Metazoa > Arthropoda > Merostomata > Xiphosura > Limulidae > Limulus > Limulus polyphemus. The sequence continues at coordinate 258,830 of NW_013667146.1, forward strand.
AAGTCAGTAATTTGGTAAGATCTAAAAGCAAGTCAGTAAGTTAGGACGGCCTAAAATCAATTCAATAAATTGGAACAGTCTAAAAAGAAGTCAGTAACTTGGAACGGTTTAAAAACGAGGCAGTAATTTGAAACCATCCAAAATCCAATCAGTAATTTTGAAAGTTCTAAAAGCAGGTCAGTAACTTGGAACGGTCTAAAACCAAGTCAGTAATGTGGAACGGTCTAAAATCAAGTCAGAAATTTGGAACGGTCTAAAACCAAGTCAATAATGTAGAACGGTTTAAAACCAAGTCAATAATGTAGAACGGTTTAAAACCAAGTCAGTAATGTAGAACGGTCTAAAA
>NW_013667146.1:259883-264849 GCF_000517525.1 Limulus polyphemus
AACCAAGTCAGTAATGTGGAACGGTCTAAAACAAAGTCAGTAATTTGGAACGGTCTAAAACCAAGTGAGTAATGTGGAACGGTTTAAAACCAAGTCAGTAATGTAGAACGGTCTAAAATCAAGTCAAAAATTTGGAACGGTCTAAAACCAAGTGAGTAATGTAGAACGGTTTAAAACCAAGTCAGTAATGTGGAACGGTCTAAAATCAAGTCAAAAATTTGGAACGGTCTAAAACCAAGTGAGTAATGTAGAACGGTTTAAAACCAAGTCAGTAATGTGGAACGGTCTAAAACAAAGTCAGTAATTCGAATGGTAAATATACTTTTCCAACTGATAATTATCTTCCTTTTTTTAATGACGTTGAGCCAGTTGAGATTTTTAACATATTTAAGGAACGTCAACGATTTTGTTTCGTTGCTTTAAGGATTCAATCGATAAGCATTTGGTGTTAAGAATACGGAACATTTTAATATACCTCCAACAATTTAAAGTGTACCTGAATTTGATCTTCAGTCTTTGTTGTTTTTCTATTTGATTCATTATCTTTCAAAGAAACCTCTTTTCGGCAGATCAAGGTGTGTTTGGCATTGAAGTAAGAATATTACTGTGTTGAGAAATATGCGTTTAAGGAAACACGTTTTTTCCCTTCAATATTATAAACTTTATTGCAATAATATTCAACAGATAAAATTTACTCGGTGATGAAACTTGAATCTTATTTATGTTTAAATTGAAATATCAACAGCTAAAAGTATGGTTAAAATTGCCTAAAAAATAACCATAAAATCTAATTCTTTTACTATTGTATATTTAACCAAGCATTTGTTAGAAGCGCGCCAATCTTAAAAAAAAAGCAATAAGCTAAAACATTTGAAAGTTCCCTTCAGAACGTGCGACTAGTTGTTCCATATGTTAATAATAAACTTTCTTTACATGAATATTATATAATTTTATATAAATAGTAACATATATAGCAAGTAACATTTAATAGAATATATATAATAAAGAAACAATATTGCAATAGCTCTAATACAGTGTTGATTTTCGGTCATTCCAATAACACTATAACAAATGTCAAGCATATAATAGCCATGTCACTCTATCCTACGCGTTGGTAGGTTGTATGTGATGAGTGCCAGGGGGTGGTCGATAGGTCGGAGGGATGGTGACGCTAGCGTGATGAAATATATAATCCTCAAAACATTGATCTTTCTTCAAAGGCCTATTTGAGGATGTCTTAGTAGTTATCTCTTGTGGCTGAGGAGGTGGCCATATTATATCATTTTTACGACGGCCCATTGCGGGAGGTCCCCCAGTAAATGGAGGGGTGCGACAAGGGGGGGTCAAAGGTTGAGTATGCCAAGAGTTAGGGACAGCACCTCCACGCGGAGGAGAAACCGGGATGATACGACCTCCAATTTCATCACCCGACTCTCCAGATTTCAGAGGTGGCCAGGTCAATTTCTTTCCTTCGCTACCTAAAAACAAAATAAAATAAAATAAAAACAAATAGCCTCTTCAATTATTTGCTGATATTCTGTTGAAAAACACCAACAAAAGTTTTTTCTTGTTAAATTTATTTAAAATACTAAACCAGAAAATTTGTGTTTTGTCCTAAAATATACTACGCAGAAATACAATTTCGACATTTAGGCTTAATTAAATCCATAAAATACAATTTCGATATTTAGGCTTAACTAAATCCATGATAAATCACTTGTGTCAAAGGGACTATCAATATTTTCCAACAGTAACTAATATGAAAAAAGATATCAGTAGCCATTACGATACTTAACTTGATAATGGACCATCTTTAAAAAAATAATAATGTTGCTAAACGTGACATTTCATTATCAGTCTACATTTAACTCACTTTCTTGAACCCAGCCAGGAAGAAATCCTGTTCTTGGAAGTTCTCGGGCAGTGGAGTTCTGCAGAATAGAAGAATCATGTCTTAAACATTGAAATAAAGTAAATTTGTATTTAGTACTTTGGCAAAGCTAGTAAAGCTATTTACCGTACTCCATAAATTTGAACTACTAACCAAAGAGAAGGAGCTTGTTAATCAGCTCGTCTTATCCTCCACCATCCATGCGAAGGGATTGACTTTCACTCTTATAAAGCACTCACAGCTTAAAGTACGAGAATATTTTATGGTATCGCACCGATTCGAACCCACCTAGCCATCAGCAAAATCCAGATCTTTAACATAAGGCCACATTCAATAAGGTCCGTGCGATACCATAAAATATTGTATATTTACCTTATTGAATGTGGCCCTATGTTAAAGCTCTGGATTTTGCCGATGGTTAGGTGGGTTCGAATCCGTGCGATACCACAAAATATTCTATATTTATTCAAACCCACCTAGCCATCGGCAAAATCCAGAGCTTTAACATAGGGCCACATTCAATTAGGTAAATGTAGAATATTTTGTGGTATCGCACGGATTCCAACCCAGCTAGCCATCACCGAATTCAGGGCTTTACCATGGAACCACGCCAAAATAATCTAGAATGTTGTGATCTTTTGGTTTTTATAAAATGGTGCTTACAGATCCCATTATTTTCATACCTGTGAGTATATAGAGATTAATTTATAACATGATTCTAACAGATCTCATTATTTTCACACCTGTGAGTATATAGAGATTAATTTATAGGCCAGGCATGGCCAGATGGTTTGGGCGCTCGACTCGCAATCTGAGGGTCGCGGGTTCGAATCCCCGTCACACCCTTTCAGCCGTGGGGGCGTTATAATGTGACCGTCAATCCCACTCTTCGTTGGTAAAAGAGTAGCCCAAGAGTTGGCGGTGGGGGGTGATGACTAGCTGCCTTCCCTCTTCTAGTCTTACACTGCTAAATTAGGGACGGCTAGCGCAGATAGCCCTCGTGTAGATTTGCGCGAAATTCATAACAAGCAAAGAGATTAATTTATTAAATTGTTCTTACAGATCCCATTATTTTCACACCTTTGAGAATATAGAGATTGATTTATAATATTGGATGAAAGTTTATAAGGTTTCAGGTAAAGCTAAATTTTAAGTATCTAATTAATTTATTTCTCGTAAAGATAAGATTCATTGAAACGTTTTTAATGTAATTTAATGACGGTACTATCAGTTCACCTAAATATTCTTGACAAACTTAAATACATTACACAACAGTTGGATAACTAAATTATTGAGTACGTATTTAGAATAGCAGACTTTAAATGCATTTTTTTCACTTTTTAATATGAATACATCACATGGCTGACATGAGGAACAGTTTACCTTTGGAGGCCAAATTCCTTCTGAAGTCTTAGATTTGTGAGACAACAAAGTTGGACTGGGTGTCAGTTTGATTTCCTGTCGAATTTGTTGAGAAGTCGGTGCAGGTGGTGGGGTTTGTGGAATCTTTCCTTGAAAGTGTCGTTGATTACGTTCAATTTCTGATAAAGGAGAAGCCATTTTAGATGTTTCTTTCGTTTGAGTGGATGTTGCAATCGGAGTTTGTCTTTGGTAACTGTGTTGAGCAATTCCAAGTGTTTTTTGTTGATACTTTGGTTGAGCAACAGGAGTGGTAACTTTGGGAGAAGTCGGTTGCCCATGGGTTGGTTGATTAACACGAGTAATTTGAGGAGGAGGAGTGGAAGGCTGTTGAAATTTTAGATTGATACTTGTAGTAGTTTTGTGTTGATATGATGGTTGATCACTTGCTCTTGCTGGCTGTTGATACGTTGGTTGAGCAACAGGAGCAGTAAGTTTGGGAGAAGTCGGTTGTTGGTAGCTTGGTTGACTAACATGAGTAATTTGAGCAGGAGTGGAAGGTTGTTGAAACTTTACTGTGGCACTTGTTGTGTGCTTATATGATGGCTGATCACCTGCTGTTGCTGGTTGTTGATACGTTGGTTGAAAGGCACGAGGAGTGGTATATTTTTGTTGGTAGGATAGTGGAACTCGAACTGGCTGGGCAGCTCGTTGTTGATAATAGTCGTCTGCTTTCTTTCCTGGAAAAACAGTATCATTATGCGTGGAAGGAGTATAAGGCTGAGTTGGTTTGTAAAATTGCTGTCGTTGCTGGTAAGGTGCTGTTTTGTTGTCCTGTTGAGTGAATTGGCTAGAACTCCCCTCGGGCATGTAGGCCGAATATACGACGTTATGGTGAAGAGGTGTAGAAATGTGTGCTCCTGTGGCGGAGTGTAGCACCTGATCACGAAGTGGTGGTTTAGGCTTAGGAGGAGGACTTGGTGGTTGTTTTCTGTGAAGGTCAAAATTATATCATTCATTTAGTCTAGTTTTAGTTTCAGAGAACAATATGCAATGTCTTACCAAAAGTATCCGGATAGCCCTTGAACACGTTATAAGGCCTATCTAGGATACTATGTCATGAAATTTAGTGTGTGTATAAAACAATGCCATAAACAAGTTGGTGCTTTGAATCATCTACAGAATTTTTGACAAATTTACGTATACTGCGATGATTTTTTTCGTTTCCGATCCATATTTTACATAGTACATTGCAAGGAGGAAAGAACCCCCAAAGTGAAAAACGTCTCTACGACCCTATAATTAAGATGCTTAATAAATAGGTAAATTAGTAGAGTAAAAGTACATGCAAAATGCCAAAACGTCATGAATAGTAAGAATTTGAGAATAAAGACAGATTATAGGACTCCAGAAATGTGGGAAATTAATATGCAATCTGCTGTGTACCTGGGACTCGATGTTACATCTAGAAAAATCAGTCCAAAACTGCTGATAAAGTGTGTCAAATTCGTTCTTTTTTGGGAAATAAAACTTATGAACTTATGGTGGTGGAATTTATTTTTGCAACAATGGCATCAAAACCCGTTTTTTTTTTTAATATAATAAGTCTTTGCAACATATTAAGTATGACTTTACTGAATTCAAAATGGTACTTGTAAACAGATACCAACTCTGAGGTTTGTGCACCTCATTCTCCATGATTGTGGGTACTTTGAG
>NW_013667146.1:265541-267180 GCF_000517525.1 Limulus polyphemus
AGGGACGGCTAGCGCAGATAGCCCTCATGTAGCTTTGCGCGAAATTCAAAAACAAACAAACAAACTGAGAAAAATGAAATATATAACCACACATCATTCCAAAGATTGATGTAAAGTCCATCACTTTTGGTATTTATCTTGCCAATTGGTTACAGATTTTGAGGACCAATGTGGGACATTTTATCCAATGTTAGTGTGATTAAACAACATGGTTTTTTGAGGCAAGCAGGTGAACTGTGATTGTGCTACGCCAACTCTGAACAAGTGTACTGAGAGTGTTATAGTGTGGGCTGAAATCCCTGAAATGGATGTGTGACTTTTGTATCAAGCATCTACGCATCTGAATGCATATGGATAACAAGAGGATTTGTTATTCCTAGTCCCAGGGATTTGTTTCTTTCGAATCCTAGTGACTATGGAAGAGGTGTTTTGTACGGCAGACCACTGTATGTTCCAGCATAACAGAGCCCCCTGTTAAAAAGGCAGTCTCGCGGTGTAACAGTGGTATATTTACGGACTTAGTATGCTAAAATTCGGGATTCGATTCCCCTCGGTGAATGCATAAGATTGCTCTAAAACTAAACAAAGGTCAAAAAGCATATGCAATCCATATCGAGTTTCAGATTTACAATATCCGTGTCTTAGAATGACTCACACGCATCTCAACTTCTTTATTTTATTTTTTACGATTATCAAGAGATATTAATGTTAAATGTTACCTCACAGCTTTTCAGTCATCAATTGAATGGGCTTTTAATCACCTGCAGGAAAAAATAGCACAATCTGGTACCTAGATGTGTTTGTAGCTCCCAAATATTCAGCCAAAAGATGTCGCTTCACCATATTACGTTATGTGACGACAAGAGCGCCCTCTTTAAAAATAAATTTACAGATACTTTACAGTAAAGTTAAAACACGTCTAATAATTGTGCGAGCTGTGAAGCCAAAAGTACATTTGAACTTAATACACTATTTTACAAATGGGAACGATCAAGAATGAAAACTTAAGCTACATAATCCGAAATTAACTTTAAACTACACTACTCTGGATGAATTAGAATTTCATGTGCAACTTACTTATGCATTGGCGGAGTGGGTGGACCATCCGTATAGTATCTTCCTAAAAAAACAATAAATTTTTTTATAAAGTATACAGAACAACACTCGGTAAATTATACTTTCTCTTGTAAAAAATTCATTGTTTAACAAAGAGAAATTTCCCTTCAATAATTATCATATTAATGCAATTTTTGTTCCTATGTTCACCTTGAATTACATTTATTCTGAAGGCCTTTTTGAAAATTGTCCAGATGTAGGCCTAGTGTCTTATCTGTATGTAGGTGGTCACATGTTAGTATTACAATATTAAGTTAACGAATATCACTGTAGTGTTTATTATATTAATGCTAGTTTAGTGTTGTGATCAGGTGATTCTGAGCCTAACTTAATTTTGTTAATTTAAATTTAAACGTGCTTAGTCAGAATTATTTAGTAGGACTAAAATAATGTTTTCAGGTTTACACTTAAATCTGCTCTTTTCAATAAGTATTTAGAAACCTATAGCGTTGTGTTTTTTTTGTAGTTAGGACTAATTATAAACCTAAAGTTAGGCCTACCTTAAAGTGTATGCTATATATAT
>NW_013667146.1:268009-268353 GCF_000517525.1 Limulus polyphemus
ACCGGTGCGAACCGGCTGAGTGCATGATAACAGGCAAAGCTAAGTAAGGTTCTGGTTACTCCAGTTTTACAAAAAACTCAACTATACACAGTGTGGTCACAAGTAAATAGACACCACCTTTTCAGAAAAAATGAAAATTTTTCAGTCATATTCACATGAATTGATATATTTATAATTTAATTAATATCTAGTAGATCTTCCTTTTGCTTCGTAGAGTTCGTTGATCCTTTGGGGCATTGTGAGAATCATCTCGTCAATTTTAGATTGTGGGATTTTTGCCCACTCTTGCTTCAAAACTTGGAGTAGATCGCTCTTTGAAGTTGGTTTTTTTGGTTGTTTCTTGA
>NW_013667146.1:269353-269772 GCF_000517525.1 Limulus polyphemus
CCTTTCGCTTCGTGGAGTTCGTTGATCCTTTAGGGCATTGTGAGAATCATCTCGTCAATTTTAGATTGTGGAATTTTCGCCACTCTTGCTTCAAAACTTGGAGTAGATCGCTCTTTAAAGTTGGTTTTTTTGGTTGTTTCTTGACTTGCCGGTCGAGTATGGCCCAGAGGTTTTCGATGGGGTTCGTGTCAGGAGATTGGCTCGGACAGGGCAACTTCTGGATACCATTTTCTTCCTGCCACTTTTGGGTGTTTCTAGCAGTGTGACACTGTGCTCCATCTTCCTGGAACAACGTTTTGTTCTTGTCCACGAAACCCGAGGAATAAAGTGGCAAGAGTCTTTCCTTCAATATTTCGACGTATTTCGCAAAATTTATGTTGACAACGCACTCCACTAAGCTCGATCTGCCACCAACCCAA
>NW_013667146.1:270137-272906 GCF_000517525.1 Limulus polyphemus
ACACAAATTAGTTAGCATAAATCAGTTAAATGACGAAAAATTAGGTGTCTATTTACTTGTGACCACTCAGTGTATATTATACAATTATACATCGTGGGTGTTGATGTAATGAACATGTATACACTAAGTACATAAGAAGGTGCTCCCATTGACCTTACTGGACTGATTAATCCTAGTATATTATACAGTTATACATCGTGGGTGTTGATGTAATGAACATGTATAGACTAAGTACATTAGAAGGTGCTCCCATTGACCTTACTGGACTGATTAATCCTAGTATATTATACAGTTATATATCGTGGGTGTTGATGTAATGAACGTATATAGACTAAGTACATAAGAAGGTGCCCTGCAGAGAAAAAATGTTCTTTGTATTAAGTAATATATTTGGACTATCGCCACGTTTTTTTTTTTTTAGTTTTGTTAATGCACAAGCTTTTGGCTTAATTACCTAAGTCTTCTACAGTTGCGAGATGTTTAATAAACAACAGGAGCTAACGTTAGAGTAAAATAAACTCCAAGAAAAATTCCACAAGAAATCTACAACAACACAAAAACATAGAACTCTAGTAATAATATTACTATAGAATTAGTTGTGTCCGTCCCCCCCCCGCCCATCCCAGCTGATTAAACTTCTCCCTATCCCCGTTACTGATGAGTGTAAAATTGCTGAAAATACCGCCGAAACGTTTGCTGTTCTCCCTGTTATTAATCGTTTTTATAAGTCATGTGCTAATCTATTTGATGTTTTGATTTAATTAACTCTTTCAACACAGGCTCGGTCCGTCAGATCGACCTCATAACCATTGTGTGCTTGTTATAGTTTTCATGCTATAACTTTTAAATTAGTAAGCAAATGTTAACGAAATTTGGCAGATTATCAGTTAACATTACAATGCTTTCGTACGCGAAACATTAATTCCCAAAGTTTGTTATCCAAAATTTCTCATACCTTCTTTTTTATTTTCACTTTTTACCTATCCAACATGCAAAGATGAAAAATATTTTTATGCATCAGAAAATTTTCAAATTTCATATGTAAAATCTTTATAATGTCCAGATAGTTATCAAATATTTCTTAAGAAAAAACTATACATTTTATCTGTTATTTTCACTAATGAATCTCTACGGGTTCGATAGATTTGACCGATCTCGTAACCAACATAAAAATGCTCCCCAGTTGCACAGTGGTATGTCTGCGGACTTATACTGCTAGAAACCGGGTTTAGATACCCGTGGTGGACAGAGCACAGACAGCCCATTGTGTAGCTTTGTGCTTAATAACAAAAAACAACAACCAACATAAAAAATTTGGAAATAAATATTAATTATGCTTCATTCATTCTACAATAACTACAAATTATAACACAAAAACATCAATGTTTAGACTAAATAGCTTAAATCTCATAACATTATACATTATTTTTATTGTATTGACCTTTCAGCCGTGCCTGGCTAACATTATAGACATTGTAATGATGCGGCGCACATGCACTCATGTTACCATATCCAATAACATAAAATTGACCTTTAGTCTTTACAAAGTGACCCTGTCTTGGCTGTGTTTTAGTAGACTAGTATTTAGTAAAATACAGTAACATTTCAACTATTATACATTATATATGTATATAGATTATTATTATTATTTAGAAATAAGTTATTAAACATATTTTTCTTAAAACTAAAATCAAACAATTATCTCTTCTAGTTAGGACTGTTGTACTCAGTTGATACTTGACGTAGGTTTGCTTAGCCTTTTAAAATTTCGCACGTGGAGGATATGAAATGAAATAAATTTTTTTTAGGTTTTATGTATACAGTTGAATAACCAAAAAAATAATAAATTATTATATCAATACCATAGAATTCCATTATAATTTATCAAGGTAAATAACTAAGCTGTATATTGGCCAGGTGGTTACGATGCTCGACTCTCAATCTGAGGATCGCGGGTTCGAATCCCCGCCCCACCAAACATGCTCGCCCTGTCAGCCGTGGGGGCATTATAATGTGACAGTCAATCCTGATATTCTTTGGTAAAAGAGAATCCTAAGAGTGATGACAAGCTTCCTTATATCTAGTATTACAATGTTAAAGTAGGAACAGTCAGTGCAGATAGCCCTCGTGTAGCTTTGCACGAAATTCCAAAGAAAGCTGTATTTTGGTCTAAAAAAAATATAAAATTTGGAGCTGACTAAATACACAACCTACTTACCCGAAATCTTGCTTCAAAAAAATGAGAGGGCCTCCCAACATTTTAAAATGGCTGAGAAAACCACTTGAGGGACATTTAATATGTAATATATTGAAGAAAATCACAAACATCTAATTTGAAGCGTGACACACAAAAATCGATGTTTAACTGTGTTTTTTTTTATCAATATTTACTTCTAAATTAAAAAACTGAATAACGTATAATACTAAGTTTTTAATAATAATTTACAGTTTGGTGTCAAACTTATTTTTTTTAGGTTTTATATATGCAGTTGATTTTGTTTGTAGTTAAGCACAAAGTTACACAAAGGGCTATCTGTGCTCTGCCCACCACGGGTATCGAAACCCGGTTTCTAGCGTTGTAAGTCCGCAGACATGCCGCTGTGCCACTGGGGGGATGCAGTTGAATCACCACAGAATTATAAATAACCGTATTTTGCCTATTAAATACATATGTGATGGTTTTTGAAGCGTTCTCCGTGTACGTCAAAGACAAAACACAAAAACAAACAAACACAAGTTCTGTACATTTTCGCAATCAACTTACAAGGT
>NW_013667146.1:273855-275206 GCF_000517525.1 Limulus polyphemus
AACTTACAAGATGCTGTTCTGTTCATGGTTATCCACCGAACTCTGGGTCACTATTTGTTTGCCTCTAATATATGAACAAAGATTTTTGCATTCGTGGATTGCTTATGCAGCACACGTGGCTGGAGAGATAAGACATTCAGAATATTTAGTTTTGAAAGATATGTATACGACGTAAGTTTTCGAACTGGCTTTGTTCTTCATTTTTGCTTCCTTAGATCATATTAAGCCATGTCAGCATTTAGGAAATTCTCTAGACATGAAACTAACCCACAGCGTGCGAGTAGTAGTGTCAGTAAGGAGTGTCTTCTTGTTTTCATAAAATCTACCCTGGATTTTTTTTGTTTGTTTATTGACTTAGGTTTCATTTTCTCACATTTTTCATATTTAAAACACTTATATCTTTATAAATCAGATCACTGGATTAGGCTTATTAATCACGCGAATCAATATCAGGAGAAAACAAGGTATTAAAGACACGAGATAAAGAATAAGAACATGGGATGAAACCATTTTGATCTTACGAAACTCGGAGTCCAACTTGGCCATACGAAAGACAACGTACATGTTTCAGTGACTTGTTTCAAACGTCCTGAATATGATTTTGCACGATGGCTTTTATGTCATTAGTACCATGCAGTGTGACCATGATATCACTAAAACACATCACACAACTGTATACGTTGTCTTCCACATGGTCAAGTAGGCCAAAACGCCAAGTTTCATAACCTCGTACCCATCGGTTTCCTGAACGCAGTCGTCTAAAAATCGGAAGTGGCTTTTGAAACACAGATGGTAATCTACGAATTTAAACACACATAATAAAATTGTGGCTATCAGAGATACCTAGAGGTTATAACCTACCAGATGTCTCTCGTTCTGACAACTTTTGCTTGTTTATCGTTAAGCATAAAGCTACACGATTGGCTATCTGTGCTGTGCTCACAACGAGTATCGAAACCTGGTTTTTAGCATTATAAGCTCACAGACTTGCCGCTGAGTTAGCAGGGGTCACCCGAGAAATTAAAAGAACACAGATTATAAATTTAAACACGCCTTAAAGTTGTGATCAACCAAAACTTCAGAGTTATTCAGGGGGCAGTGGTCTTATCCCCGCAAATAGTTGAGAGGGTCAGCACATCTTTTAACCCCTTCCCATTTCTTAAAATATCGAAAAAAATTTCGTGTTTCGAAGACAGGCCGATAGCGTGGTGCTTCTAAAACTACCTAAAATTATATTTTTAAGATGTAGGAAAGTCCACGCTTTCAGTCTTGATTCGTCTGAGAACAATACGGTCTTCCAAAAGTCCAGAGGCTTGGTCATCATATCACTTGCCACTTGGTAGAAAGTCCA
>NW_013667146.1:275577-278184 GCF_000517525.1 Limulus polyphemus
ACGGTCTTCCAAAAGTCCAGAGGCTTGGTCATCATATCACTTGCCCACTTGTAGGAAAGTCCACGCTTTCAGTCTTGATTCGTCTGATAACAATACGGTCTTCCAAAAGTCCAGAGGCTTGGTCATCATATCACTTGCCCACTTGTAGGAAAGTCCACGCTTTCAGTCTTGATTCGTCTGAGAACAATACGGTCTTCCAAAAGTCCAGAGGCTTGGTCATCATATCACTAGCCCACTTGTAGGAAAGTCCACGCTTTCAGTCTTGATTCGTCTGAGAACAATACGGTCTTCCAAAAGTCCACGCTTTCAGTCTGCAAGGGTACTTTGTAGCAGCGGGTTCTGCCAGGTGTATCACATCCGGACACCGTTACCCCTCCCCCCCTAATCAAAGTTAAATATTTTCCTACTCTACTGTTATTTGTTTAGGCGGATGAGATAAAATACTTAAAACCAGGCCGTTGACCATTGAACAAAGACAGGTGTTTGCACTACCATTACTAGTGAGTGACATTGTAAGTACGTTTATAAAAAACAAGATATTAAATCATGTAATACCGTATACTAAAATAATACAATAACAGTTAAAATGAATAATAAATAGCCTTAATTATGAGTAGCAGCCAAACTACCAAAAGCTTCTTTAGCCACTCTGACCTAGGTTATCAATTGGACCGATACCCTCGCTGATAGCAGTGTTTTCGGTCTTCAACCCAAGAACACTTGACGAGCGAAATTTCCAAGCAACTGAACATAATTGTAACATGAAAAGCTTCATGCCCTATGCCTATGACATTTTGCCGATGTAGTTATCACTATTTAAGAAATGTAATGTTATATATTAAATCAATCTCGTACAATAAGTGACTAAAATATTTATTGAGTTATTTCAATTTAATACCGTAAATTACTATACATTTAAACACACACAAACTTACGTCTTCTTTAGTACACGACAAGTCCTAGTTAGATGTCCACAGACCGACAACACAGACTGTGTAAATGTATAGAAACTAATGTATATGTTGTAGTTCTTTCTGTCTGTCTCAATCCACCATGGCATTTGAAAGTGATCTTGCTAAAGAAAGTCTGCCCAACTCGGATGGGAGTAGGGGTGGGGTGGGGATATGAATGAACAAACCAAAAGTGACCAGTTCTCACAATCGGTAGGAAGATTTAATAAACATGGAATTTGAGGAAAGTCAGATTTAGTTTTAAATTTTTGTGATGGAACTGAATAAAACATTCGCAATCAGCACATTAGAACTGTGGGCGCGTTACAAGAGTGACGGTCATATCCCACTATCCAATCTGACAAAAGTTGATGGTGGGTTGTGTTGACTAGCTGCTTTGTGTAAGAGCCCTGGTATATGAGGAAAAGGCTCATCAGAATTGGATATGGGTTGTGTTGACTAGCTGCTTTGCGTAAGAGCCCTGGTATACGAGGAAAAGGCTCATCAGAATTGGATATGGGTTGTGTTGACTAGCTGCTTTGCGTAAGAGCCCTGGTATATGAGGAAAAGGCTCATCAGAATTGGATATGGATTGTGTTGACTAGCTGCTTTGCGTAAGAGCCCTGGTATACAAGGAAAAGGCTCATCAGAATTGGATATGGTAGATGTAGAGTGGTTGACATATTATTACATATCATTCTTTGGTTTCACTCGTAGGTTCTCAGAATTACTAATGTAGTTTTCTCCCGTTGAAGAGTAGCTGTTTGACCCGATCCAAGAGAGAACAAGAAGATTCGACTGCTGGTTCGCCAGTTCTTCTGAGCGATAGTAAAGTTAATTCAAATAAAAATAATGATAGTAAATAATTGGTGTTAATAATAAATATATAAATAATGTATTGTCGTTAATTCTTACCCGCAATTCTGATTTTTAAATGACTTAAAAAAAAGATGGATAACAAAGCAATTCACTGACTTAATCTTGTTCACATCATAACAGTTGTTGTTAATGCAACTGATGATATAAATAGTGCTAGCCCACTATTACTTTTGTCGTATCCCAGCCGGCATGATGAGCCCTGGTATTTGGCAAAAGGCGTCGTGGACAATGGATGTGGTAGATATAGTGTGTTTTATATATTATTACATATTCTTCTTTGCATTCACGTTTATCCTTTATAATAATTGAAGCCTTGTACAGCGCCATCTAGTGCTTCTTATAACTCGAAAGAAAGGATGAATAATTTGTAATTGAATCTCCAACGTTTCGTGCAACTGATGGCTTGTTATCAGTGAGAGATTTCATTACTTCACGTCAGGTGAAAGTTATTTTTTCTACAACTATTTAAATCTAGAAAACATGCTGTTCATACAACTGTATTGCTTCCTGGTGATTCTTCGGTAAACTGGAGTGCTTATAATGCTAAAATTCGAGGTTCAATCCTTGTGATTGGTATAGCGCAGATATCCCATTGTGCAGCTTTGTGCTCAGTAGTAAAACAATAAACAAACAACTTCGTTACAAATAAGGAATTGTACCTGTATCTCTAGTAATGGAATGTTGGTGTGAAGTCGAACGTTAGTGGATTGTTTGTTTTGGAATTTCGCGCAAAGCTACACGAGGGCTATCTGCGCTAGCCGTCCCTAATTTAGCAGTG